>NC_041381.1:567696446-567722718 GCF_002162155.2 Triticum dicoccoides | reverse complement strand
CCCGGGGGGGGGGGGTTCCGGTAACCTCCCGGTGCTCCGGTAAAATGCCGATTTCACCCAGAACGATTCCGATGTCCAAATATAGGCTTCCAATATATTGATCTTTATGTCTCGACCATTTCGAGACTCCTCGTTACGTCCGTGATCACATCCGGGACTCCGAACAAACTTCGGTACATCAAAACTTATAAACTCATAATAAAACTGTCATCGTAACGTTAAGCATGCCGACCCTACGGGTTCGAGAACTATGTAGACATGACCTAGAACTATTCTCGGTCAATAACCAATAGCGGAACCTGGATGCCCATATTGGTTCCTACATATTCTTCGAAGATCTTTATCGGTCAAACCGCATAAGAACATACGTTGTTCCCTTTTTCATCGGTATGTACTTGCCCGAGATTCGATCGTCGGTATCTAATACCTAGTTCAATCTCGTTACCGGCAAGTCTCTTTACTCGTTACGTAATGCATCATTCCGTAACCAACTCATTGGCCACATGGCTTGCAAGGCTTATAGTGATGTGCATTACCGAGAGGGCCCAGAGATACCTCTCCGACAATCAGAGTGACAAAACCTAATCTCAAAATACGACAACCCAACATGTACCTTTGGAGACACCTGTAGTACTCCTTTATAATCACCCAGTTACGTTGTGACGTTTGGTAGCACCCAAAGTGTTCCTCCGGTAAACGGGAGTTGCATAATCTCATAGTTACAGGAACATGTATAAGTCATGAAGAAAGCAATAGCAACATACTAAACGATCAAGTGCTAGGCTAACGGAATGGGTCAAGTCAATCACATCATTCTCCTAATGATGTGATCCCGTTAATCAAATGACAACTCTTTCGTCCATGGCTAGGAAACTTAACCATCTTTGATTCACGAGCTAGTCAAGTAGAGGCATACTAGTGACACTATGTTTGTCTATGTATTCACACATGTATTATGTTTCCGGTTAATACAATTCTAGCATGAATAATAAACATTTAGCATGATATAAGGAAATAAATAATAACTTTATTATTGCCTCTAGGGCATATTTCCTTCAGTCTCCCACTTGCACTAGAGTCAATAATCTAGTTCACATCATCATGTGATTTAACACCAATATTCATATCTGTATATGATTAACACCCATAGTTCACATCGTCATGTGATCAACACCCAAAGGGTTTACTAGAGTCAATAATCTAGTTCACATCGCTATGTGATTAACACCCAGAGAGTACTAAGGTGTGATCATGTTTTGCTCGTGAGAGAAGCTTAGTCAGCGGGTCTGTTACATTCAGAGCCGTATGTATTTTGCAAATATTCTATGTCTACAATGCTCTGCATTGAGCTACTCTAGCTAATTGCTCCCACTTTCAATATGTATCCAGATTGAGACTTAGAGTCATCTGGATCGGTGAAAAAACTTGCACCGATGTAACTTTTTACGACGGGCTCTTTTATCACCTCCATAATCGAGAAGTATTTCCTTGGTCTTTACTAACGATATTCTTGACCGCTGTCCAGTGATCTACTATTAGATCAAAATTGTATTCCTTTGCCAAACACAGAGCAAGGTATACAATAGGTCTGGTTCACAGCATAGCATACTTTATAGAACCTATGACTGAGGCATAGGGAATGACTTTTCATTCTCTTTCTATTTTCTGCCATAGTCGGGTTTTGAGTCTTACTCAACTTCACACCTTGCAACACAGGCAAGAACTCTTTCTTTGACTGTTCCATTTTGAACTACTTCAAAAAATTTATCAAGGTATGTATTCATTGAAAAACTTATCAAGCGTCTTGATCTATCTATATAGATCTTGATGCTTAATGTGTAAGCAGCTTCACCGAGGTCTTTCTTTGAAAAACTCCTTTCAAACACTCCTTTATGCTTTCCAGAAAATTCTACATCATTTCCAATTAATAATATGTCATTCACATATACTTATCTGAAATGCTGTAGTGCTCCCACTCACTTTCTTGTAAATACAGGCTTCTCAAAAAGTCTGTATAAAACCATATGCTTTGATCAACTCATCAAAGCGTATATTCCAACTCCGAGAGGCTTGCACCGGTCCATAAATGGATCACTAGAGCTTGCACACTTTGTTAGCACCTTTAGGATTGACAAAACCTTCTGGTTGCATCATATACAACTCTTATTTAATAAATCTATTAAGGAATGCAGTTTTGACATCCATTTGCCAGATTTCATAAAATGTGGCAATTGCTAACATGATTTGGACAGACTTAAGCATCGATATGAGTGAGAAAATCTCATCGTATTCAACACCTTTGAACTTGTCGAAAACCTTTCGCAACAAGTCGAGCTTTGTAGATAGTAACACTACTATCAGTGTCCGTCTTCCTCTTGAAGATCCATTTATTTAACATGGCTTGCTGATCATCGAGCAAGTCAACCAAAGTCCATACTTTGTTCTCATACATGGATCCTATCTCAGATTTTATGGCCTCAAGCCATTTCACGGAATATGGGCTCATCATCGCTTCCTCATAGTTCGTAGGTTTATCATGGTCTAGTAACATGACTTTCAGAACATGATTACCGTACCACTCTGGTGCGGACCATAATTTGGAAGACCTACGAGTTTCTGTAGTAACTTGATCCAAAGTTTCATGATCATCATCATTAACTTCCTCACTAATCGGTGTAGGCATCACTAGAACTGATTTCTGTGATGAACTACTTTCCAATTTGGGAGAAGGTACAATTACCTTATCAAGTTCTACTTTCCTCCCACTCACTTCTTTCGAGAGAAACTCCTTCTCTAGAAAGGATCCATCTTAGCAATGAATAACTTTCCTTTGGATCTGTGATAGAAGGAGTACCCAATAGTTACTTTTGGGTATTCTATGAAGACGCACTTCTCCGATTTGGGTTCGAGCTTATTAGGTTTAAACTTTTTCACATAAGCATCGCAACCCCAAACTTTAAGAAACGACAACTTTGGTTTCTTGCTTAAACCATAGTTCATAAGGCGTCGTCTCAACGGATGTTGATGTTGCCCTATTTAAAGTGAATGCAACTGTCTCTAATGCATAACCCCAAAACAATAGTGGTAAACCGATAGGAGACATCATAGATCGCACCATATCCAATAAAGTGCGGTTACGACGTTCGGACACACCATAACGTTGTGGTGTTCCAGGTGGCATGAGTTTGTGAAACTATTCCACATTGTTTTAATTGAAAACCAAACTCGTAACTCAAATATTTGTCTCCGTGATCAAATCATAGAAACTTTATTTTCTTGTTATGACGATTCTCCACTTCATCTGAAATTCTTTGAACTTTTCAAATGTTTCAGACTTGTGCTTCATTAAATAGATATACTCATATCTGCTCAAATCATCTTGTGAAGGTCAGAAAATAACGATACCCACCACGAGCATCAATACTCATTGGATCGCATACATCGGTATGTATTATTTCCAACAAGTCAGTAGCTTGTTCCATTGTTCTGAAGAACGAAGTTTTAGTCATCTTGCCCATAAGGCACGGTTCGCAAGCATCAAATGATTCATAATCAAGTGATTCCAAAAACCCATCAGTATGGAGTTTCTTCATGCGCTTTACACCGATATGACCCAAACGGCAGTGCCACAAATAAGTTGCACTATCATTATTAACTTTGCATCTTTTGGCATCAATATTATGAATATGTGTATCACTACGATCGAGATCCAACAAACTATTTTCATTGGGTGTATGACCATCAATGGTTTTATTCATTTAAACAGAACAACAATTATTCTCTGATTTTAAATGAATAACCATATTGCAATAAACATGATCAAATCATATTCATGCTCAATGCAAACGCCAAATAACATTTATTTAGGTTCAACACTAATCCCGAAAGTATAGGGAGTGTGCGATGATGATCATATCAATCTTGGAACTACTTCCAACACTCATCGTCACTTCCCCTTCAACTAGTCTCTATTTATTCTGTAACTCCTGTTTCGAGTTACTAATATTTAGCAACCGAACAAGTATCAAATACTCCGGGCTACTATAAACACTAGTAAGGTACACATCAATAACCTGTATATCAAATATACCCTTGTTCACTTTGCCATCCTTCTTATCCACCAAATATTCAGGGCATTTCCACTTCCAGTGATCATTTCCTTTGCAGTATAATCATTTAGTTTCAGGCTTTGGTCCAGCTTTGGGCTTCTTTGCGGGAGTGACAACTTGTTTGTCATTCTACTTGAAGTTTCCCTTTCTTTCCCTTTGCCCTTTTCTTGAAACTAGTGATCTTGTCAACCATCAACACTTGATGCTCTTTCTTGATTTCTACCTTCGTCGATTTCAACATCATGAAGAGCTCGGGAATCGTTTCGTCATCCCTTGCATACTGTAGTTCATCACAAAGTTCTACTAACTTGGTGATGGTGACTAGAGAACTCTCTTATCTGGAAGGTTAACTCCCACTTGATTCAAGCGATTGTAGTACCCAGACAATCTGAGCACATGCTCACTAGTTGAGCGATTCTCCTCCATCTTTTATCCATAGAACTTGTTGGAGACTTCATATCTCTCAACTCGGGTATTTGCTTGAAATATTAACTTCAACTCCTGGAACATCTCATATGGTCCATGACGTTCAAAACATCTTTGAAGTCCCGATTCTAAGACGTTAAGCATGGTGCACTAAACTATCAAGTAGTCTTCATATTGAGCTAGCCAAACGTTCATAACGTCTGCATCTGCTCCTGCAATAGGTCTGTCACCTAGCGGTGCATTAAGGACATAATTCTTCTATGCAGCAATGAGGATAAACCTCAGATCACGGATCCAATCCGCATCATTGCTACTAACATTTTTCAACACAATTTTCTCTAGGAACATATAAAAATAAACATATGAAAGCAACAACGCGAGCTATTGTTCTACAATATAATTTGCAAAATACTACCAGGACTAAGTTCATGATAAATTTAAGTTCAATTAATCATATTACTTAAGAACTCCCACTTAGACAGACATCTCTCTAGTCATCTAAGTGATCACGTGATCCAAATCAACTAAACCATGTCCGATCATCACGTGAGATGGAGTAGTTTCAATGGTGAACATCACTATGTTGATCATATCTACTATATGATTCACGTTCGACCTTTCGGTCTCCGTGTTCCGAGGCCATATCTGTATATGCTAGGCTCATCAAGTTTAACCTGAGTATTCCGCGTGTGCAACTGTTTTGCACCCGTTGTATTTGAACGTAGAGCCTATCACACCCGATCATCACGTGGTGTCTCAGCACGAAGAACTTTCTCAACGGTGCATACTCAGGGAGAACACTTCTTGATAATTAGTGAGAGATCATCTTAAAATGCTACCGTCAAACAAAACAGAATAAGATGTATAACAGATAAACATCATATGCAATCAAAATATGTGACATGATAGGGCCATGATCATCTTGCGCCTTTGATCTCCATCTCCAAAGTACTGTCATGATCTCTATCGTCACCGGCACAACACCATGATCTTCATCATCTTGATCTATATCAATGTGTCATCACATGGTCGTCTCGCCAACTATTGCTCTTGCAACTATTGCTATCGCATAGCGATAAAGTAAATCAATTATTTGGCACTTGCATCTTATGCAACAAAGAGACAATCACAGGGCTTCTGCCAGTTGCCGATAACTTCAACAAAACATGATCATCTCATACAACAACTTATATCTCATCACGTCTTGACCATATCACATCACAACATGCCCTGCAAAAACAAGTTAGACGTCCTCTACTTTGTTGTTGCAAATTTTACGTGGCTGCTACGGGCTGAGCAAGAACCGTTCTTACCTACGCATCAAAACCACAACGATAGTTCATCAAGTTAGTGCTGTTTTAACCTTCGCAAGGACCGGGCATAGCCACACTCGGTTCAACTAAAGTTGGAGAAACAGACACCCGCTAGTCACCTGTGTGCGAAGCACGGCGGTAAAACCAGTCTCGCGTAAGCGTACGCGTAATGTCGGTCCGGGCCGCTTCATCCAACAATACCGCTGAACCAAAGTATGACATGCTGGTAAGCAGTATGACTTGTATCGCCCACAACTCACTTGTGTTCTACTCGTGCATATAACATCAACGCATAAAACCTAGGCTCGGATTCCACTGTTGGGGAACATAGTAATTTCAAAAAATTTCCTACGCACACGCAAGATCATGGTGATGGCATAGCAACGAGAGGGGAGAGTGTTGTCCACGTACCCTCGTAGACTGTAAGCGGAAGCGTTAGCACAACGCGGTTGATGTAGTCGTACGTCTTCACGATCCGACCGATCCAAGCACTGAACGGACGGCACCTCCGAGTTCAGCACACGTTCAGCTCGATGACGATCCCCGGGCTCCGATCCAGCAAAGCTTCGGGGATGAGTTCCGTCAGCACGACGGCATGGTGACGATGATGATGTTCTACCGGCGCAGGGCTTAGCCTAAACTCCGCGACGATATGACCGAGGTGGAATATGGTGGAGGGGGGCACCGCACACGGCTAAGGAACGATCCGTAGATCAACTTGTGTGTCTATGGGGTGCCCCCCACCCCCGTATATAAAGGAGCCAGGGGGGAGGAGGCGGCCGGCCAAGGAGGGCGCGCCAAGGGGGGAGTCCTACTCCCACCGGGAGTAGGACTCCCTTTTTTCCTAGTTGGAATAGGAGAAGGGGGGAAAGAGGAGGAAGAGGGGAAGGAAAGGGGGGGCGCCGCCCCCCTTCCCTTGTCCTATTCGGACTAGGAAGGGGAGGGGTGTGCGGCCCCCTCCTGCCTCCTTCCCTCTTCTCCCTCGAGGCCCATGTAGGCCCAATAACCCCCCGGGGGGTTTCCGGTAACCTCCCGGTGCTCCGGTAAAATGCCGATTTCACCCGGAACGATTCCGATGTCCAAATATAGGCTTCCAATATATTGATCTTTATGTCTCGACCATTTCGAGACTCCTCGTTACGTCTGTGATCACATCCGGGACTCCGAACAAACTTCGGTACATCAAAACTTATAAACTCATAAGAAAACTGTCATCGTAATGTTAAGCGTGCGGACCCTACGGGTTCGAGAACTATGTAGACATGACCTAGAACTATTCTCGGTCAATAACCAATAGCGGAACTTGGATGCCCATATTGGTTCCTACATATTCTTCGAAGATCTTTATCGGTCAAACCGCATAACAACATACATTGTTCCCCTTGTCATCGGTATGTTACTTGCCCGAGATTCGATCGTCGGTATCTAATACCTAGTTCAATCTCATTACCGGCAAGTCTCTTTACTCGTTACGTAATGCATAATTCCGTAACCAACTCATTGGCCACATTGCTTGCAAGGCTTATAGTGATGTGCATTACCGAGAGGGCCCAGAGATACCTCTCCGACAATCGGAGTGACAAAACCTAATCTCGAAATACGCCAACCCAACATGTACCTTTGGAGACACCTGTAGTACTCCTTTATAATCACCCAGTTACGTTGTGACATTTGGTAGCACCCAAAGTGTTCCTCCGGTAAACGGGAGTTGCATAATCTCATAGTTACAGGAACATGTATAAGTCATGAAGAAAGCAATAGCAACATACTAAACGATCAAGTGCTAGGCTAACGGAATGGGTCAAGTCAATCACATCATTCTCCTAATGATGTGATCCCGTTAATCAAATGACAACTCTTTTGTCCATGGCTAGGAAACTTAACCATCTTTGATTCACGAGCTAGTCAAGTAGAGGCATACTAGTGACACTATGTTTGTCTATGTATTCACACATGTATTATGTTTCCGGTTAATACAATTCTAGCATGAATAATAAACATTTAGCATGATATAAGGAAATAAATAATAACTTTATTATTGCCTCTAGGGCATATTTCCTTCAGGTATTTCCCTCAGATATGAAACCAAGGTTATCAAACTAGTAGGAGAACCAAGCAACACTAGGTAACAGCCCCTGCACACAAATAACTACACCTCACAACTTGATGTGTTAAAGGGGTTGTCAAACCCTTTCGGGGTACGACTCCTGAAGATTGGCAAAGGATGTGAGGTAAATTTGTAGATAGGATAAATAGATCGTGAAACAAATAAATTGCAGCAAGGTATTTTTGTATTTTTGGTTTAATAGATCTGAAAATAAATGCAAGAGATAATAGATCGCAAAGGCAAATATGATGAAAAGAGACCCGAGGGCCGTAGGTTTCACTAGTGGCTTCTCTCGAGAAAAATAGCAAATGGTGGGAAAACAATTACTGTTGGGCAATTGATAGAACTTCAAATAATTATGACGATATCCAAGCAATGATCATTTCATAGGCATCATCTCCAAGATTAGTAGACCGACTCCTGCCTGCATCTACTACTATTACTCCACACATCGACTGCTAACCAGCATGCATCTAGTGTATTAAGTTCATGGAAAAATGGAGTAATGCAATAAGAACGATGACATGAATCCTTAGTAGCAACGATACATACGTGTCGGTTCCCTTTATGTCACTGGATCAAGCACCGTAAGATCGAACCCACTACCGAGCACCTCTTCCCATTGCAAGATAAATAGATCAAGTTGGCCAAACAAAACCCAAATATCGGAGAATAAATATGAGGTTATAAGCAATCATGCATATAAGAGATCAAAGAACACTCAAATAACTTTCATGGATAAAAACATAGATCTGATCATAAACTCAAAGTTCATCGGATCCCAACAAACACACCGTCAAAAGACTTACATCATATGGATCTCCAAGAGACCATAGTGTTGATAATCAAGAGAGAGAGGAAGCCATCTAGATACTAACTACGGACCCGAAGGTCTACAAATAACTACTCACGCATCATCGGAGAGGCACCATTGGAAGTGGTGAACCCCTCCGTGATGGTGTCTAGATTGGATCTGGTGGTTCCTGGCTTTGTGGCGGCTGGATGAATATTTCGTCGACTCCCCTAGGGTTTCTGTAATATTGGGGTATTTATAGAGCAAAGAGGCGGTCCGGGCGGCACCCGAGGTGGGCGCAACCCACCAAGGCGCGCCTGGGCCTCCTAGCGTGCCCTGGTGGGTTGTCCCCTCCTAGGGACACCCCCAGGTGCAACCAGGGCCCAACTTCTTCCTTTTGGTCCATAAAAAATCATTGTAAAGTGGCGTGGCATTTGGACTCTGTCTGATATTGATTTCGTGCGATGTAAAAAACATGCAGAAAACAACAACTGGCTCTTGGCACTATGTCAATAGGTTAGTACCAAAAAATGATATAAAATTATTGTAAAACATCCAAGAATGATAATATAACAACATGGAGCAATCAAAAATTATAGATACGTTGGAGATGTATAAGCATCCCCGAACATAATTCCTGCTCGTCCTCAAGTAGGTAAATGATAAAAATAGAATTCTTGATGTGCAATGCTGCCTAACATGTTGATCACATTCTTTCCTTTATAGCATGGACATATGGACTTTTATACGATTCAAAGCAATAGTCTAGTTTTGACATGAAGACTTTAATACTCAAGCATACCAACAAGCAACCATGTCTTTCGAAATATCAACACTAAAGCAAGCTATCCCTAGCCCATCAAGCTCAATCATTAATCCAGTCATGAAACACACTCGAATATTAGCTACACCCAATGCTAAAACACGATCATAGTGCCCCTTAGTTGATGCTTTATAAGAGAAGATGGAGACTCAAATTCAAAATAAAAATTGCATAAGTAAAAGAAAGGCCCTTCGCGGAGGGAAGGAGGGATTTGTAGAGGTGCTAGAGCTCAAAGCTTAAATTGAGAGATAAAATTATTTTTGAGAGGCATACTTTTCCTACCAACGAGAACGACTTGGAGCATCCCAACACTTTCCATGATAGATACATCATAGGCGGTTCCCAAACAGAAAATAAAGTTTATTCCTTTTTCCACCATAACTTTCACTTTCCATGGCTAGCTGTATCCACGGGTGCCTTCCATACCAACACTTTCCAAGGAATTTATTATTTGACGACATAAAGTAAATTCATTTTTCATTTCGGGACTGGGCATCCCTAATACCTTTGTCGTACTCTTGTGCAATGACAAGTGAATAAACACTCATCCCGAGAATAACACATCTAGCGTGGAAAATATTGGCTACCCTTTACCGCCTCGCGAGTAGTAGAGCACACAAAAGAGAAATTTATTTTGAACATTAGAAATGACACATGCAAATTTGTTTAGAACGGCATGGAAATACCGCATATAGGTAGGTATAGTGGACTCATATGGCAAAACTGGTTTAAAGGGTTTTGGATGCACAAGTAGTGATCATACTTAGTGCAAAATGAAGGCTAGCAAAAAGATTGAGAAGCGAGCAACCAAAAAGCGAAAAATCTCGTACCCAAGCATTAAGCAAGTAACACCGAATAATGCACCATAAGTAGGATATTAATTTCATTGCATAACTATTGACTTTCATGCTTGCATAGGGAATCACAAACCTTAACATCAATATTCTTACTAAAGCACAATTACTCATCAACATAACTCACATATCACATCGTCATATCTCAAAACCATTACTAAGAATCAAGTTTATTTTGTCCAATGATCTTCATGAAAGTTTTTATTATATCCCCCTTGGATATCTATCACTTTGGAAATATTTTCATATGTTGCTTTTGGTAAGCTCAAACAAATATAAGTGAAGATCATGAGCATAATTTTTTTTCTTTCTCTCAAAATAATCTAAGTGAAGCAAAAGAGAATTTATTAAACATTTACTAAATCCCAAATAAATCTAAGTGAAGCATGAGAGCATTTCTTCAAACTAACAAAGCACACCGTGCTCAAAAAGATATAAGTGAAGTACTAGAGCAAGTCCATGGCTCTAAAAATTTAAGTGAAGCATAGGAGCAAGCATAGCATAATTTTTGGCTCTCTAAAAAGGGTGCATCCAGAAAGGATTCAATAATTAAAACACAAAGAAAAACAAGCAAAGATTCATATCATAGAAGACGCTCCAAGCAAAACTCATATCATGTGAGGCATAAAAATATAGTTTCAAGTAAAATACCGATGGTCGTTAGAAGAAAGCGGGGATGCCACTCGGGGGCATCCCCAAGCTTATTTGCTTGCTAATTCTTTGAATATTATCTTGGGGTGCCTCGGGCATCCCCAACCTTAGACTTTTGCTTATCCTTATTCCTTCATCCATCGTAAGATAACCCAAAACTTGAAAACATCAATCACACAAAACTCAAACAAAACCTTCGTGAGATCCGTTAGTATGAGAAACCAAACCACTAGTATAAGTACTGCAGAAAACCTATTCTTATTTTGTTTTTGAATTATATCTACTGTACTCCAACTTTTCTATGGCAAAAACTCATTAAAGAAAACCATAGAATTATCAAAACAAGCACACAACGCAAAGAAAACAGAATCTGCCAAAAACAGAACAGTCTGTAGCAATCTGAAAATTTCTAATACTTCTGTAACTCCAAAAATTGTGAAATAAATTGGTGGACGTGAGGAATTTTTATATTAATCCTCTTCAAAAAGAATCAACTTAACATCACTCTTGTATAAACAATTACAACGAATCTCGTGAGCGCAAAAGTTTCTGTTTTTCAGCAAGATCAAATAAACTTTCACCCAAGTCTTCCCAAAGGCATTGCTTGGCACAAACACTAACTAAAACACAAAAAACACAATCATAACAGTAGCATAATTGTTCTAACACTCAAGAATAGAAAGCAAAAAGCAAAAATAAATTTTATTCATTGGGTTGCCTCCCAACAAGCGCAATCGTTTTACGCCCCTAGCTAGGCATAACACGTAGGATCTAAGTTTTGTCATCTTTGGTTCTAGATCCATAAGATGCCCTCATGATTGATTCATATGGTGGCCTAATTCTTGTTCTAGGGAAGTGTTCCATTCCCTTCCTTAGTGTAAATTGAAATTTAATGTTGCCTTCTTTCATATCAATCACGGCACCAATAGTACGCAAAAACGGTCTACCAGGAATAATTGGACAAGACGGATTGCAATCAATATCAAGAACAATAAAATCTATGGGCACATAATTACTATTTGCAAGAATAAGAACATCATTAATCCTTTCCATAGGTTTCTTAATAGTAGAATCCTCTAAGTGCAAATTTAAAGAGCATTCTTCAATATCGGTAAGACCAAACACATCACATAAAGATTTTGGAATTGTAGAAACACTAGCACCCAAGTCACATAAAGCAAAACACTCATAATTTTTGATATTGACTTTTATAGTAGGTTCCCATTCATCATGCAATTTTCTAGGAATTGAAACTTATAATTCCAATTTTTCTTCAAAAGCTTTCATCATGGCATCAACAATATGTTTAGTAAAAGCTTTATTTTGTTCATAAGCATGGGGTGGATTTATCATGGATTGAGACAAAGAAATACAATCAATCAAAGAGCAACTATCATAATTAAAGTCTTTGTAATCCAAAATAGTGGGCACATCACTAGTTAAAGTCTTGACCTCTTCAAACCCACTTTTATAAATTTTGTCAACAAGATTTTCACCCTCCGAAATATTGGGGCGCCTTCTACCTAAAGTTGACTCTTCTCCAGTCCCTTTTTCATCAATCTTATTTTTACTAAACAGGGAATCAATAGAAGAAACACCAATCATGTTTAGATCTTCATCACTTTTATCTTCTAACAAGATTGGTTTAGCGGCCATTTGATTCATTAAAGTGGCTTGTGCATCGGATATTTTTCCGAACAAACTTTCAGCAAATGCATACTTAGATTGAAGATTTCAAACTTCTTACTAATATCATCAAGTTGTTTCGTTATATCTTCTAACATAACATAACGTTCCTTAAGTTCTTCGGTAAAATATTTATTATGCTCAAATTGTGTAGTCATATATTCCTTAGTACTTTTCTCAATTTCAAGCAAAATATTTGGGTAAGGAACATCATAATATTTTCTTTGAGGCATCATGACTACGCAAACATGAACGCACACAAAAACAGATCTGATGAGAAAACGGCGAACGAAAAAAGAGAGGAGAATAAAATGGCATTTTTGTGAAGTGGGGGAGAGGAAAGCGAGAGGCAAATGGTGAATAATGTAAATTGCAAGGAGATGAGATTTGTGATTAGGAACCTGGTTGATGTTGAAGATCCTCCCTGGCAACAGCGCTAGAAATTCCTTTTGATGTCACTTGAAGCTACGTGGGTATTTCCCCAAAGAGGAAGGGATGATGTAGCACAACGGCGATAGGTATTTCCCTCAGATATGAAACCAAGGTTATCGAACCAGTAGGAGAACCAAACAACACAACATAAACAACCCTTGCACACAAATAACAACACCTCGCAACCCGACGTGTTTAAGGGGTTGTCAGTCCCGTTCGGGGTACGTCGCCTCAAGATAGGCGAAAGACATAAGATCGAACCTACTACCAGGCACCTCTTCCCATTGCAAGATAAATATATCAAGTTGGCGAAACAAAACCCAAATATCGGAGAAGAAATACGAGGCTATAAGCAATCATGCATTTAAGAGATCAAAGAAGACTCAAATAACTTTCATGAATAAAAACATAGATCTGATCATAAACTCAAAGTTCATCGGATCCAAAAAACACACCGCCAAAAGACTTACATCATATGGATCTCCAAGATACCATTGTATTGATAATCAAGAGAGATAGAGGAAGCCATCTAGCTACTAACTACGGACCCGAAGGTCTACAAAGAACTACTCACACATCATCGGAGAGGCTCCAATGGACGTGGTGAACCCCTCCATGATGGTGTCTAGATTGGATCTAGTGCTTCTGGACTCTACGGCGGCTGGATGAATATTTTGTCGACTCCCCTAGGATTTCTGGAATACTGGGGTATTTATAGAGCAAAGAGGTGGTCCGAGGGGCACCCGAGGTGGGCACAACCCACCAGGGCGCGCCTGGGCGTCCTGGCGCGCCCTGGTGGGTTGTGCCATCCTCGGGACTCCCGCCAGGTGCAACCAGGGCCCAACTTCTTCCTTTTGGTCCAAAAAAATCATCGTAAAGTGGCGTGGCATTTGAACTCCGTCTGATATTCATTTCTTGTGATGTAAAAAACATGTAGAAAATAGCAACTGACACTTGGCACTATGTGAATAGGTTAGTACCAAAAAATGATATAAAATGACTATAAAATGATTGTAAAACATCCAAGAATGATAATATATATAACAGCATGGAACAATCAAAAATTATAGATACGTTGGAGACGTATCAATCTCCAAGAGACCATTGTATTGACAATCAAGAGAGAGAGAGAGAGAGCGAGAGAGAGAGAGAGAGGAAGCCATCTAGCTACTAACTACGGATCTGTAGGTATACAAAGAACTACTCACGCATCATCGGAGAGGCACCAATGGAAGTAGTGAACCCCTCTGTGATGGTGTCTAGATTTGATCTGGTGGTTCTGGACTCTGCGGCGGTTGGAATTGATTTTCTTCGACTCCCCTAAGGTTTCTGGAATATTGGGGTATTTATAGAGCAAAGAGGAAGTTCAAGGGGCACCCGAGCATGGGCACAACCCAACAGGGCGCGCATGGGCCTCCTGGCGCGCCTTGGTGGGTGTTGCTCCCCTCGAGCCAGCCCCAGGTGCTTTCTTGGCCCACTAGATGTCTTCTGCCCAAAAAAATCCTCCAGGAGTTTCGCTGCGGTTGGACTCCGTTTGATATTGATTTCCTGTGATGTAAAAAACATGTAGAAAATAGCAACTGGCACTGGGCACTATGACAATAGGTTAGTACCAAAAAATGATATAAAATGACTATAAAATGATTGTAAAACATCCAAGAATGATAATATAATAGCATGGAACAATAAAAATTTATAGATACATTGGAGACGTATCAACATCCCCAAGCTTAATTCATGCTTGTCCTCGAGTTGGCAAATGATAAAAATAGAATATTTGATGGGGAATGTTGCCTAACATGTTCATCGCATTTCTTTTCTTTATAACATGGACATTAGGACTTTTATATGATTCAAAGCAATAGTCTAGTTTTGACATGAAGACTTTAATACTCAAGCATACCAACAAGCAACCATGTCTTCCAAAATATCAACACTAAAGCAAGTTATCCCTAGCCCATTATGCTCAATCATTTACCCATTCATGAGACACACTCGATATTAGTTACACCCAGTGCTCAAATACGATCATAGTGCCCTTTAGTTGGTGCTTTATAAGAGAAGATAGAGACTCAAATTCAACATAAAAATTGCACAATTAAAAGAAAGGCCCTTCGCGGAGGTAAGTAGGGATTTGTAGAGGTTCCAGAGCTCAAAGCTCAAATTGAGAGATAAAAATATTTTTGAGAGGCATACTTTTTCCACAAACGAAAATGACTTGGAGCATCCCAACACTTTCCATGCTAGATACATCATAGGCGGTTCCCAAACAGAAAGTAAAGTCTATTCCTTTTTCCACCATTACTTTCACTTTCCATGGCTAGCCGAATCCACGGTTGCCCTCCATACCAACACTTTCCAAGGAATTTATTATTTGACAACCTAAAGTAAATTCATTTTTCATTTCGGGACTGGGCATCCCTAATACCTTTGCCATACTCTCGTGCAATGACAAGTGAATAAACACTCATCATGAGAATAACACATCTAGCATGGAAAATATTGGTCACCCTTCACCGCCTCGCGAGCGGTAGAGCACACAAAAGAGAAATTTATTTTGAAAATTAGAGATGGCATATGTAAATTTGCTTAGAACGACATAGAAATACCGCATATAGGTAGGTATAGTAGACTCATATGGCAAAACTGGTTTAAAGGGTTTTGGATGCACAAGTAGTGATCATACTTACTGCAAAATGAAGACTAGCAAAAAGATTGAGAAGCGACCAACAAAAAAGCGAAAAATCTCGTACCCAAGCATTAAGCATAAGTTACACCGAATAATTCACCATAAGTAGGATATAAATTTCATTGCATAAATATTGACTTCCGTGCTTTCATAGGGAATCACAAACCTTAACACCAATATTCTTACTAAAGCACAATTACTCATCAACATAACTCAAATATCATATCGTCATATCTCAAAACCATTACTAAGAATCAAGTTTACTTTGTCCAATGATATTCATGAAAGTTTTTATTATATCCTCCTTGGATATCTATCACTTTGGGACTATTTTCATATATTGCTTTTGATAAGCTCAAACAAATATAAGTGAAGATCATGAGCATAATTTTTTCTTTCTCTCAAAATAATCTAAGTGAAGCAAGAGAGAATTTCTTAAAATTTAACTAACTCTCAAATAAATCTAAGTGAAGCATGAGAGAATTTATTCCAAAATAACAAAGCACACCGTGCTAAAAAAGATATAAGTGAAGCACTAGAGCAAATCCATGGCTCTAAAAATTTAAGTGAAGCATAGCATAATTTTTGGCTCTCTCAAAAGGGTGTGTCCAGGCAGGATTCAACACTTCGAATACAAAGCAAAACAAGCAAAGACTCATATCATACAAGATACTCCAAGAAAAGCTCATATTATGTAACGAATAAAAATATAGTTTCAAGTAAAATACTGATGGTTGTTAGAAGAAAGCGGGGATGCCACTCGGGGGCATCCCCTGTTGGGGAATGTAGTAATTCAAAAAAATTCCTACGATCACGCAAGATCTATCTAGGAGATGCATAGCAACGAGATGGGAGAGTGTGTCCACGTACCCTTGTAGACCAAAAGCGGAAGCGTTTAGTAACGCGGTTGATGTAATCGAATGTCTTCATGATCCAACCGATCCAAGTACCGAACATACGACACCTCCACGTTCAGCTCGATAACGTCCCTCGTGCTCTTGATCCAGTTGAGGACGAGGGTGAGTTCCGTCAGCATGACGGCGTGGCGACAGTGATGATGATGTTACCGGTGCAGGGCTTCGCCTAAGCACTACGACGATATGATCGAGGTGTGTTACTGTGGAGGGGGGCACTGCACACGGCTAAGGAAAATCTCTATGTCTCCCTCCGCGACTTGATGCCGGATGGAATTGAAGTGTCTCTTGATGTGTTTGGTTCTCTTGTGAAATCTGGATTCCTTGGCCAAGGCAATTGCACCAGTATTGTCACAAAATATTTTCATTGGACCCGATGAACTAGGTATGACACCTAGATCGGATATGAACTCCTTCATCCAGACTCCTTCATTTGCTGCTTCCGATGCAGCTATGTACTCCATTTCACATGTAGATCCCTCCACGACGCTTTGCTTGGAACTGTACCAACTGACAGCTCCACCATTCAATAAAAATATGTATCCGGATTGCGACTTAGAGTCATCCGGATTAGTGTCAAAGCTTGCATCGACGTAACCATTTACGGTGAGCTCTTTATCACCTCCATAAACGAGAAACATATCCTTAGTCCTTTTTAGGTATTTCAGGACATTCTTTACCACTGTCCAGTGCTCCATTCTAGGATTACTTTGGTACCTCCCTGATATACTTATAGCAAGGCACACATCAGGTCTGGTACATAGCATTGCATACATAATAGAACCTATGGCTAAAGCATAGGTAATGACTTTCATTTTCTCTCTATCTTCTGTAGTAGTCAGGCATTGAGTCTGACTCAACTTCACACCTTGTAACACAGGCAAGAACCCTTTCTTTAACTGATCCATTTTGAACTTCTTCAAAACTTTATCAAGGTATGTTCTTTGTGAAAGTCCAATTAAGCGTCTTGATCTATCTCTATAAATCTTGATGCCCAATATGTAAGCAGCTTCACCGAGGTCTTTCATTGAAAAACTCTTATTCAAGTATCCATTTATGCTATCCAGAAATTCTATATCATTTCCAATCAACAATGTGTCATCCGCATATAATATTAGAAATGCTACACATCTCCCACTCACTTTCTTGTAAATACAGGCTTCTCCAAAAGTCTGTATAAAACCATATGCTTTGATCACACTATCAAAATGTTTATTCCAACTCCGAGAGGCTTGCACCAGTCCATAAATGGATTGCTAGAGCTTGCACACTTTGTTAGCACCCTTTGGATCGACAAAACCTTTTGGTTGCATCATATACAACTCTTTTTCCAGAAATCCATTCAGGAATGTAATTTTGACATCCATCTGCCAAATTTCATAATCATAAAATGCGGCAATTGCTAACATGATTTGGACAGACTTAAGCATCGCTACGGGTGAGAAAGTCTCATCGTAGTCAACTCCTTCAACTTGTCGAAAACCTTTCGCAACAAGTCGAGCTTTGTAGACAGTAACATTACCATCAGCGTCAGTCTTATTCTTGAAGATCCATCTATTTTCTATGGCTTGCCGATCATCGGGCAAATCCACCAAAGTTCACACTTTGTTCTCATACATGGATCCCATCTCAGATTTCATGGCCTCAAGCCATTTCGCGGAATCTAGGCTCATCATCGCTTCCTCATAGTTCGTAGGTTCATCATGGTCTAGTAACATGACTTCCAGAACAGGATTACTGTACCACTCTGGTGCAGAACGCACTCTGGAAGACCTACGAGGTTCGGTAGTAATTTGATATGAAGTTTCATGATCATCATCGTTAGCTTCCTCACTAATTTGTGTAGGAATCACTGGAACCGATTTCTGTGATGGACTACTTTCCAATTCGGGAGAAGGTACAATTACCTCATAAAGCTCTACTTTCCTCCCACTCACTTCTTTCGAGAGAAACTCCTTCTCTAGAAAGGATCCATTTTTAGCAACAAATATTTTGCCTTCGGATCTGTGATAGAAGGTGTACCCAATAGTTTACTTTGGGTATCCTATGAAGACGCACTTCTTCGATTTGGGTTTGAGCTTATCAGGTCGAAGCTTTTTCACATAAGCATCACAACCCCAAACTTTAAGAAACGACAACTCTGGTTTCTTTCCAAACCATAGTTCATAAGGTGTCGTCTCAACGGATTTTGATGGTGCCCTATTTAAAGTGAATGCAGTTGTCTCTAAAGCATAACCCCAAAATGATAGCCGTAAATCAGTAAGAGACATCATAGATCGCACCATATCCAATAAAGTACGTTTATGACGTTCGGACACACCATTATGTTGTGGTGTTCCAGGTGGCATGAGTTGTGAAACTATTCACATTGTTTAAAATGAAGACCAAGCTCGCAACTGAAATATTCTCCTCCACGATCAGATCGTAGAAACTTTATTTTCTTGTTATGATGATTTTCCACTTCACTCTGAAATTCTTTGAACTTTTCAAATGTTTCAGACTTATGCTTCATTAAGTAGATATACCCATATCTGCTCAAATCATCTGTGAAGGTAAGAAAATAACGATACCCTCCAGGAGCCTCAACACTCATTGGACCGCGTACATCGGTATGTATTATTTCCAATAAGTCAGTAGCTCATTCAATTGTTCCGGAGAACAGAGTTTTAGTTATCTTGCCCATGAGGCATGGTTCACAAGCACCAAGTGATTCATAATCAAGTGATTCCAAAAGCCCATCAGCATGGAGTTTCTTCATGCGCTTTACACCAATATGACCTAAACGGCAGTGCCACAAATAAGTTGCACTATCATTATCAACTTTGCATCTTTTGGCTATGAACATGTGTATCACCATGATCGAGATTCAACAAAAATAGACCACTCAGCAAGGGTGCGTGACCATAAAAGATATTACTCATATAAATAGAATAACCATTATTCTTTAATTTAAATGAATAACCGTTTCGCATCAAACAAGATCCAGATATAATGTTCATGCTCAACGCTGTTACCAAATAACAATTATTCAGGTCTAAAACTAATCCCAAAGGTAGATGTAGAGGTAGCGTGCCGATGGCGATCACATCGACCTTGGAACCATTTCCCACTCGCATCGTCACCTCGTCCTTAGCCAATCTTCGTTTAATCAGTAGCCCCTGCTTCGAGTTGCAAATATGAGCAACAGAACTAGTATCAAATACGCAGGCGCTACTACGAGCATTAGTAATATAAGGTACACATCAATAACATGTATATCAAATATGCCTTTCACTTTCCCATCCTTCTTGTCCGCCAAATACTTGGGGTAGTTCCGCTTCCAGTGACCAGCCCCTTTGCAGTAGAAGCACTCAATTTCAGGCTTAGGTTCAGACTTGGGTTTCTTCTCCTGAGCAGCAACTTTCTTGCTGTTCTTCTTGAAGTTCCCCTTCTTCCCTTTGCCCTTTTTCTTGAAACTAGTGGTCTTGTTGACCACTTGATGCTCCTTTTTGATTTCTACCTCCGCAACCTTTAGCATCGCGAAGATCTCGGGAATTGTCTTGTTCGTCCCTTGCATATTATAGTTCATCACGAAGCCTTTATAGCTTGGTGGCAGTGATTGAAGAACTCTATCAATGACACTATCATCAGGAAGATTAACTCCCAGCTGAGTCAAGTGGTTATGGTACCCAGACATTCTAAGTATGTGTTCACTGACAAAACTATTCTCCTCCATTTTGCAGCTATAGAACTTGTTGGGGACTTCATATCTCTCAACTCAGGCATTTGCTTGAAATATTAACTTCAAGTCTTGAAACATCTCATATGCTCCATGACGTTCAAAACGTCTTTGAAGTCCCGATTCTAAGCCGTAAAGCATGGCACAATGAACTATCGAGTACTCATCAACACGTGTCTGCCAAGATTTCACAATGTCTGCATTTGCTGGCGCAGGTGGTTCACCTAGGGGTGCTTCCAGGACGTAATTCTTCAGTGCAGCAATGATTACAATCCTCAAGTTACAGACGCAGTCCGTGTAATTGCTACCATCATCTTTCAACTTAGCTTTCTCTAGGAATGCATTAAAATTCAAAGGAACGATAGCATGGGCCATTGATCTATAATAACATACACATGCAAAATATCTATCAGGACTAAGTTCATGATAAATTAAAGTACAATTAATCATATTACTTAAGAACTCCCACTTAGATAGACATCCCTCTAGTCATCTAAATGCGTGATCCAAATCAACTAAACCATGTTCGATCATTGATACGTCTCCAACGTATCTATAATTCATGAAGTATTCATGCTATTATATTATTTGTTTAGCTATTTAATGGGCTTTATTATACACTTTTATATTATTTTTGGGACTAACCTATTAACCGGAGGCCCAGCCCAAATTGTTGTTTTCTTGCCTATTTCAGTGTTTCGAAGAAAAGGAATATCAAAGAGAATCAAAACGGAATGAAACCTTCGGGAGAGTTATTTTTGGAATGGAAGCAATCTAGGAGACTTGGAGTAGACGTCAAGGAAGCTTCAAGGTGGCCACAAGGGTCAGGGGCGCGCCCTACCCCCCTGGGCGCGCCTCCCACCCTCGTGGACCCCTCGTGGCTCCCCTGACCGACTTCTTTTGCCTATATATGTCCATATACCCTGAAAACATCCAGGAACACAATAGATCGGAAGTTCCTCCGCCGCAAGCCTCTATAGCTACCAAAAACTAATCGGGACGCTGTTCCGGCACCCTGCCGGAGGGGGGATCCCTCACCGGTGGCCATCTTCATCATCCCGACGCTCTCCATGACGAGGAGGGAGTAGTTCACCCTTGGGGCTGAGGGTATGTACCAGTAGCTATGTATTTGATCTCTCTCTCTCTCTCTCTCTCTCTCTCGTGTTCTTGATTTGGCACGATCTTGATGTATCATGAGCTTTGCTATATAGTTGGATCTTATGATGTTTCTCCCCCTCTACTCTCTTGTAATGGATTGAATTTTCCCTTTGAAGTTATCTTATCGGATTAGGTCTTTAAGGATTTGAGAACACTTGATGTATGTCTTGCATGTGCTTATCTGTGGTGACAATGGGATATTCACATGATCTACTTGATGTATGTTTTGGTGATCAACTTGCGGGTTCAGTGACCTTGTGAACTTATGCATAGGGGTTGGCACACATTTTCGTCTTGACTCTTCGGTAGAAACTTTGGGGCACTCTTTGAAGTACTTTGTGTTGATTGAATAGATGAATCTGAGATTGTGTGATGCATATCGTATAATCATGCCCACGGATACTTGAGGTGACATTGGAGTATCTAGGTGACATTAGGGTTTTGGTTGATTTGTGTCTTAAGGTGTTATTCTAGTACGAACTCTATGATAGATCGAACAGAAATAATAGCTTTGTGTTATTTTACTACGGACTCTTGAATAGATCGATTAGAAAGGATAACTTTGAGGTGGTTTCATACCCTACAATAATCTCTTCGTTTGTTCTTTGCTATTAGTGACTTTGGAGTGACTCTTTTCTGCATGTTGAGGGATAGTTATATGATCCAGTTATGTTATTATTGTTGAGAGAACTTGCACTAGTGAAAATATGAACCTTAGGCCTTGTTTCCTAGCATTGCAATACCGTTTACGCTCACTTTTATTACTCGTTACCTTGCTGTTTTTATATTTTCATATTACAAATACTCATATCTACCATCCATATTGCACTTGTATTACCATCTCTTCGCCGAACTAGTGCACCTATACAATTTACCATTGTATTGGGTGTGTTGGGGACACAAGAGACTCTTTGTTATTTGGTTGCAGGGTTGTTTGAGAGAGACCATCTTCATCCTACACCTCCCACGGATTGATAAACCTTAGGTCATCCATTTGAGGGAAATTTGCTATTATCCTACAAACCTCTGCACTTGGAGGCCAAACAACGTCTACAAGGACAAGGTTGCGTAGTAGACATCAAGCTCTTTTCTGGCGCCGTTGCCGGGGAGGTGAGTGCTTGAAGGTATATCTTTAGATCTTGCAATCGAATCTTTTAGTTTCTTGTTTTATCACTAATTTAGTCTATAAAATAAAACTACAAAAAATGGAATTGAGTTTGCCTCATACTCTTCATCTTTTTAATATCTTTCGTGAGAATGATGGTAAGGAAAATTGTGCTCAAGTGCTAGAAGAAGAAGTCTATAAAATGTATGGCACTAAATCTTTGAATGAGGAGCATGATTGCAATGTTATTAGTATGATTTCTTTGAATACCCATGATGCTAATGATATGCAAAGCCACAAGCTTGGGGATGCTATGTTTGATGAATATGATATTTTTTGTCACTGAGAATATTTATTATGATGAAAGAATGCCTCCTATTTATGATGATTATATTGATAAAAGTGTATTTGTAGAGGTCATGACTTTATTTAGTGATGAATCCACTATTTCGAAAGAGGTTCCAATTGATTATGAGAACAAAGTTGGTATCTATGATGATTATTGTGATGACTTGTATGCTATTAAGAATAATGATAACCATGAAACTTGTCATCATGATTTTAGTTTTCAATTTGATTATGCCTCACATTATATTTTTTTTAAGTTTGCTCCCACTAATATTCATGAGAAGAAATTTGCTTATGTGGAGAGTAGTAAAATTTCTATGCAAGTAGATCATGAAAAGAATGCTTTAGGGGCTGGTTATATGGTTGAATTCATTCATGATGCTACTGAAAAATATTATGAGGGAGGAACATATGCTTGTAGGAATTGCAATAATATCAAGTTTCCTCTCTATGTGCTTAAAAACTTGAAGTTATGCTTGTTTTGCCTTCCAATGCTAGTTGATTATTGTTCGCATAAGTTGTTTGCTCACAAAATCCCTATGCATAGGAAGTGGGTTAGGCTTAAATGTGTTAGTCATATTCTTCATGATGCTCTCTTTATGTTTCAATTCTTATCCTTTTATGTGAGCATCATTGAAATCATCATGCCTAGCTAGGGGCGTTAAACGATAGTGCTTGTTGGGAGGCAACCCAATTTTATTTTTGTTCTTTGCTTTTTGTTCCTGTTTAGTAATAAATAATTCAACTAGCCTCTGGTTAGATGTGGTTTTATGTTTTAATTAGTGTTTGTGCCAAGTAGAACCTTTGGGAAGACTTGGGTGAAGTCTTTATCATCTTGCTATAAAAAAACAGAAACTTTGGCGCCCACAAGATTAGATGCCATGTTTTACTGGAGAGTGATTTTAGGTTTATTTTTGAATATGATTAATAGACAAATTCCCCAGGTCCACCAATTTATTTCTGAATTTTTGGAGTTCCAGAAGTATACATTTGATACAGATTACTACAGACTGTTCTGTTTTAGACAGATTCTATTTTCTATGTGTTGTTTTCTTATTTTGATAAATCTATGAGTAGTATCGGAAGGTATGAACGATAGAGAAGTTGTAATACAGTAGATATTACACCAATATTAATTTATAATGAGTTCACAACAGTACCAAAAGTGGTGATTTATTTTCTTATACTAACGGAGCTTACGAGTTTTCTGTTGAGTTTTGTGTTGTGAAGTTTTCATGTTTTGGGTAAAGATTCGATGAACAATGGAATAAGGAGTTGCAAGATCCTAAGATTGGGGATGACCAAGGCACACCAATGTAATATTCAAGGAAAACCAAGAGCCTAAGCTTGGGGATGCCCCGGAAGGCATCCCCTCTTTCGTCTTCGTTCATCGATAACTTTACTTGGAGCTATACTTTTATTCACCACATGATATGTGTTTTGCTTGGAGTGTCATATTATTTTGTTAGTATTTGAATTCTGTTATTTAGAATAATGTTTTGCATCTCTATTTTCAATAAAAATGTCAAGGATAGCCTTTACCATGCTTATTTTGCAAGTATACATGTTGCTGTTTCAAAACAGAAAGTTTACAGCTGTTGCGAAAATTCCCTAGAAAAGTTAGAGAATGATATAATATTGAAACTTTTTGCATATTTATCTCTTATAAATCTTATACATTGTAGTATTTTTCTCAGAAGTTTTGGAGTTAGGTAAGTATGATGGATCTTGCATTCTTTACAGACTGTACTGTTTTGGCAGATTGCTGTTATGGTTGCATTGTTTGCATATGTTCGCTTGTTTAATGATTCTATTTGAGGATAGGAGTATTAAATATGCAGAGGCATTTAGTATGAAATGTTGAATAATAATTTTAATGATTTTTTACAGTAGAGAATGATAAGGCTTTTGCATTGGTTTATACTAACTTATCTCACGAGTTCTTGTTGAGTTTTGTGTGGATGAAGTTTTTGAGATTTAGGAAAACGTGATATTAGAGGAATTAAGGAGACACAAAAGCTCAAGCTTGGGGATGCCCAAGGCACCCCAAGATAATATTTCAAGAAGTCTCAAGCATCTAAGCTTGGGGATGCCCCGGTAGGCATCACACCTTTCTTCTTCAACAATTATCAGTTAGTATCGGTTGAGCCTAAGTTTTTTGCTTCTTCACATGAGTTGTGCTATCCTTGCAATTCCATTTTGTTTTATTTTGCTTGATGTTTGAATAAAATACATTAGATATGAAATTCTTAAATGAGAGAGAGTCTTCACATAGTTACACAAATACTTAACTACTCATTGATCTTCACTTATATCTTTTTGGAAGTAGTTTGCCATTTACTCATGTGCTTCACTTATATCTTATGAGTAAATGGTTGAATGATTTGAATATCATAAATCTGAAATTATATATGTTTCATACGCTTATCCCATGGGGAGTAATGACTTCACATATAAGAAGTAGAGGTGGTAAATTTATTGAAGGTTAGCAAACATTGTATTGGTCACTTGAACAATTCATGAAAGAATGTTGAAGGAAGAGAGATTTCACATATAAATATACTATGTTGGACATCTTTTGTAATTGTGAGCACTCATTAAAATATGACATGCTAAAAAGTGGATGTTGGACAAGGAAGACAACTTAATGGGTTATGTTTTCCTATATCTGAAACATTATATTGTCTTGGATCATTCAACATGCTGAGCTTGCCTTTCCCTCTCATGCTAGCCAAATTCTTTGCACCAAGTATAAATACTACTTGTGCTTCCAAACATCCTTTAAACCAGTTTTGCCATGAGAGTCCACCATACCTACCTAAGGATTGAGTAAGATCCTTCAAGTAAGTTGTCATCGGTGCAGGCAATAAAAATTGCTCTCTAAATATGTATGATTTATTAGTGCGAAGAAAATAAGCTTTATACGAACTTGTGATAGGGAAGAAATAAAAGCGACGGATTGCATAATAAAGGTCTTTATCACAAGCGGCAATATAAAGTGACGTCCTTTTGCATTAAGATTTTGTGCATCCAACCATAAAAGCGCATGAAAACCTCTGCTTCCCTCTACGAAGGGCCTATCTTTTACTTTTATCTTTTACCCTTATACAAGAGTCATTGTGATCAACACCTTTCCTTTTTACACT
>NC_041381.1:567675001-567696162 GCF_002162155.2 Triticum dicoccoides | reverse complement strand
GGCGAAACTATAAGACCCTATCTTTCTCTATGTTCGATTAAAATTTTGAACCCATAAATATCACGTGAGTGTTAGCAATTGTGAAAGATTAAATGATAGTTGAGTATGTCGAGTTTGCTAAATCAAAGCTCTGACATAGACCCTTCCTGAAAATAAGACGAATTGCAATTGTTTGATGATTAAGAATGTGGTTTGCTAGTTTTCAAGAAAGTTTATGATCTATACATTAACATGTGAATAGCTTGTTACTTGACCATGAAAAGTTTTATAAGATGAGCTAGTGTTATGACATATAATGATGCTAGAAAAGGTGATTGAAATTATCATTGATCAAACTTGTGCACCTGCTAGCACTCACACTTCATAAATTCTTTCTTTTATCATTTACCTACTCGAGGACGAGCGGGAATTAAGCTTGGGGATGCTGATACGTCTCCAACGTATCTATAATTCATGAAGTATTCATGCCATTATATTATCTGTTTTAGATATTTAATGGGCTTTATTATACACTTTTATATTATTTTTGGGACTAACCTATTAATCGGAGGCCCATGTTTTCTTGCCTATTTCAGTGTTTCAATGAAAAGGAATATCAAGCGGAGTCCAAACACAATGAAACCTTCGGGAGAGTTATTTTTGGAATGGAAGCAATCCAAGAGACTTGGAGTAGACGTCAGGGAAGCTTCAAGGTGGCCATGAGGGTCAGGGGCACGCCCTACCCCCCTGGGCCTGCCCCCACCCTCGTGGGCCCCTCATGGCTCCCCTGACCGACTTCTTTCGCCTATATATGTCCACATACCCCGAAAACATCCAGGAACACAATAGATCGGGAGTTCCGCCGCCGCAAGCCTCTGTAGCCACCAAAACCCAATCGGGACCCTATTCCGGCACCCTGCCGGAGGGGGGGATCCATCACCGGTGGCCATCTTCATCATCCCGACACTCTCCATGAAGAGGAGGGAGTAGTTCACCCTCAGGGCTGAGGGTATGTACCAGTAGCTATGTGTTTGATCTCTCTCTCTCTCTCTCTCTCTCTCTCGTGTTCTTGATTTGGCATGACCTTGATGTATCACGAGCTTTGCTATTATAGTTGGATCTTATGATGTTTCTCCCCCTCTACTCTCTTGTAATGGATTGAGTTTTCCCTTTGAAGTTATCTTATCGGATTGAGTCTTTAAGGATTTGAGAACACTTGATGTATGTCTTGCATGTGCTTATCTGTGGTGACAATGGAATATTCACGTGATCTACTTGATGTGTGTTTTGGTGATCAACTTGCGGGTTCATTGACCTTGTGAACTTATGCATAGGGGTTGGCACACGTTTTCGTCTTGACTCTTCGGTAGAAACTTTGGGGCACTCTTTGAATACTTTGTGTTGGTTGAATAGATGAATCTGAGATTGTGTGATGCTTATTGTATAATCATGCCCACGGATACTTGAGGTGACATTGGAGTATCTAGGTGACATTAGGGTTTTGGTTGATTTGTGTCTTAAGGTGTTATTCTAGTATGAACTCTATGATAGATCGAACAGAAATAATAGCTTCATGTTATTTTACTATGGACTCTTGAATAGATCTACCAGAAAGGATAACTTTGAGGTGGTTTCGTACCCTACAATAATCTCTTCGTTTGTTCTTTGATATTAGTGACTTTGGAGTGACTCTTTGTTGCATGTTGAGGGATAGTTATATGATCCAGTTATGTTATTATTGTTGAGAGAACTTGCACTAGTGAAAGTATGAACCTTAGGCCTTGTTTCCTAGCATTGCAATACCGTTTACGCTCACTTATATCATTAGTTACCTTGCTGTTTTTATAATTTCAGATTACAAATACTCATATCTACTATCCATATTGCACTTGTATCACCATCTCTTTGTCGAACTAGTGCACCTATACAATTTACCATTGTATTGGGTGTGTTGGGGACACAAGAGACTCTTTGTTATTTGGTTGCAGGGTTGTTTGAGAGAGACCATCTTCATCCTACACCTCCCACGGATTGATAAACCTTAGGTCATCCACTTGAGGGAAATTTGCTACTGTCCTACAAACCTTTGCACTTGGAGGCCCAACAACGTCTACAAGGAGAAGGCTGCATAGTAGACATCAATCATCACGTGAGATGGAGTAGTTTTAAATGGTGAACATCACTATGTTGATCATATCTACTATATGATTCACGTTCGACCTTTCGGTCTTAGTGTTCCAAGGCCATATCTGCATATGCTAGGCTCATCAAGTTTAACCCGAGTATTCTGTGTGTGCAAAACTGGCTTGCACCCGTTGTATGTGAACTTAAAGCTTATCACACCCGATCCACGTGGTGTCTCGGCACAACGAACTGTAGCAACGGTGCATACTCATGGAGAACACTTATACCTTGAAATTTAGTAAGGGATCATCTTATAATGCTACCGCCGTACTAAGCAAGATAAGATGCATAAAATATAAACATCACATGCAATCAAAATATGTGACATGATACGGCCATCATCATCTTGTGCTTATGATCTCCATCACCGAAGCATCGTCATGATCTCCATCGTCACCGATGTGACACCTTGAGCTCCATCTAGCATCGTTGTCATCTCGCCAACTATTGCATCTACGACTATCGCTACCGCTTAGTGATAAAGTAAAGCAATTACATGGTGATTGCATTGCATACAATAAAGCGACAACTAAATGGCTCCTGCCAATTGCCGATAACTCTGTTACAAAACATGATCATTTCATACAACAATTTATAGCACATCACGTCTTGACCATATCATATCACAGCAAGCCATGCAAAAACAAGTTAAACGTCCTCTACTTTGTTGTTGCAAATTTTACGTGGCTGCTACGGGCTTCTAGCAAGAACCGTTCTTACCTACGCATCAAAACCACAACAATTTTTCGTCATGTGTGCTATTTTAACCTTTAACAAGGACCTGCCATAGTCAAACTCGATTCAACTAAAGTTGGAGAAACAGACACCCGCCAGCCACCTATGTGCAAAAGCACGTCGGTAGAACCAGTCTCATGAACGCGATCATGTAATGTCGGTCTGGGCCGCTTCATCCAACAATACCGTCGAATCAAAGTAATACATTGGTGGTAAGCAGTATGACTATTATCGCCCACAACTCTTTGTGATATACTCGTGCATAAAACATCTACGCATAGACGTGGCTCGGATGCCACTATTGGGGAATGTAGTAATTCAAAAAATTGTGTACGATCTCGCAAGATCTATATAGGAGATGAATAGCAACGAGAGGGGAGAGTGTGTCCATGTACCCTTGTAGACCGAAAGCGGGAGCGTTTACTAACACGGTTGATGTAGTTGAACGTCTTCATGATCCAACCAATCCAAGTACCGAACATACGGCACCTCCACATTCAGCACACGTTCAGCTCGATGACGTCCCTCGTGCTGTTGATCCAGTTGAGGATGAGGGTGAGTTCCATCAGCACGGCAGTGTGGCGATAGTGATGATGATGTTACCGGCGCAGGGCTTCGCCTAAGCACTACATCGATAAGATTGAGGTGTGTTACTGTGGAGGGGGGCACTGCACATGGCTAAGGCAAAACTTGGTGTGTTCTAGGGTGCCACCTGCCCCCGTATATAAAGGAGGGAGGGGGAGGTTGGACGGCCCTTACAGGGCGCGCCAGGAGAGGGGAGTCCTACTAGGACTCGAGGTCCTAGTAGGATTCCACCTAAAAGGAGAGGGGAAAGGAAGGGAGAGGGGGGCCGCGCCCCAACCCCTTGTCCAATTCAGACTGGGCTTGGGGGGCGCGCGCCACCTCCTGGCCATTGCCTCCTCTTCCCACTAAGGCCCACTAAGGCCCAACAACTCCCCGGGGGGTTCCCGTAACCTCCCGGTACTCCGGAAAATACCCGAACTTCTACGGAACCATTCTGATGTCCGAAAATAGCCTTCCAATATATCAATATTTATGTCTCGACCATTTTGAGACTCCATGTTATGTCCATGATCTCATCCGGGACTCCGAACAAACTTCGGTCATCAAAACACATAACTCATAATACAAATCGTCATCAAACGTTAAGCATGCGGACCCTACAGATTCGAGAACTATGCAGACATGACCGAGACACATCTCCGATCAATAACCAATAGCGGAACCTGGATGCTTATATTGGCTCCTACATATTCTATGAAGATCTTTATCGGTCAAACTGCATAACAACATACGTTGTTCCCTTTGTCATTGGTATGTTACTTGCTCGAGATTCGATCATCGGTATCATCATACCTAGTTCAATCTCATACCGGCAAGTCTCTTTACTCGTTCCGTAATGCTTCATCCCGCAACTAACTCATTAATCACATTGCTTGCAAGGCTTATAGTGGTGAGCATTACCGAGAGGGCCTAGAGATACCTCTCCGAAACGCGGAGTGACAAATGCTAATCTCGATCTATGCCAACCCAACAAACACCTTCGGAGACACCTGTAGAGCATCTTTATAATCACCCAGTTACATTGTGACGTTTGATAGCACACAAGGTGTTCCTTCGGTATTCGGGAGTTGCATAATCTCATAGTCTGAGGAACATGTAGAAGTCATGAAGAAAGTAGTAGCAATGAAACTGTAACGATCATAATGCTAAGCTAACGGATGGGTCTTGTCCATCACATCATTATCCTAATGATGTAATCCTATTCATCAAATGAAAACACATGTCTATGGTTAGGATACATAACCATCTTTGATTAACGAGCTAGTCAAGTAGAGGCATACTAGGGACACTATGTTTTGTCTATGTATTCACACATGTACTAAGTTTCCGGTTAATACAATTCTAGCATGAATAATAAATATTTATCATGATATAAGGAAATAAATAATAACTTTATTATTGCCTCTAGGGCATATTTCCTTCATCCCCAAGCTTAGTTGCTTGCTACTTCTTTGAATATTGTCTTGGGGTGCCTATGGCATCCCCAAGCTTAGCCTTTTGCTAATCCTTATTCCTTCATCCATCGTAAGATCACCCAAAACTTCAAAACTTCAATCACACAGAACTCAACAAAACCTTCGTGAGATCCGTTAGTATAAGAAATCAAACCACTACTATAAGTACTGTTGCAAACCTATTATTATTTTGTTTTTTTTGCATTATATCTACTGTATTACAACTTTTCTATGGCAAAAACTCATCAAATAAAACCTTATAATCATCAAAACAAGCACATAACGCAAAGAAAACAGAATCTGTCAAAAATAGAACAGTCTGTAGCAATCTTAATATTTTGAATATTTCTGTAACTCCAAAAATTCTGAAATAAATTGGTGGACCTGAGAAATTTGTCTATTAATCTTCTGAAAAAATAATCAACTCAAAATCACTCTTCTGTAAAAAATGACAAATAATCTCGTGAGCCCAAAAGTTGCTGTTTTTCAGCAAGATCAAATCAACTTTCACCCAAATCATCCCAAAGGCCTTGGTTGGCAAAACACTTATTAAAACACAGAAAACACAATCATAACAGTAGTATAATTGTGCTAACACACAAGAACAGAAATCAAAAAGCAAAAATAAATTTTATTCATTGGGTTGCCTCCCAACAAGCGCTATCGTTTTACGCCCCTAGCTAGGCATAAGATTTTATCGATGCTCACATGAAAGATAAGAGTTGAAGCAAAAGAGAGCATCATAAAACACGTGACAACCACATTTAAGTCTAACATACTTCCTATGCATAGGCATTTTATAGGAAAACAAATTATGAAGGCAAGCAAAATCTAGCATATGCAAGGAAGAATCAAGAAATAATAACAATCTCAACATGAAGAGAGGTAATTTAGTAACATGAAAAATTCTACAACCATATTTTACTCTCTCATAATAATTACATGTAGGATCATAATCAAATTCAACAATATAGCTATCACATAAAATATTCTCAACATGATCCACATGCATGCAAAGTTGAACTCTTCCAAAATAGTGGGATTACCATCAACTAAAGTCACGACCTCTCCAAACCCACTATTACCAAAAATTTCATAAGATTGATCATTCTCCAAGGTAGTGGGATCACTATTACCTAAATTTTACACTCTTCCAAACCCACTTTCAATATTATCGTAAACATATTCATCATGAGGCTTAAATGAATTTTCAAGATCATAAGAAACACTATCACCCCAATCATGAGCATTGCAATAAGTAGCGGACATAACAAAACTAGCATCCCGAAGCTTGGCGTTTCGCATATTACTAACACAATTGAAGTTAATAGAATTTATAATAAAATAATTGCAATCATGCTTTTCATTCAAGGAGCTATCATGAATCACTTCATAAATTTCTTCATCACAATTTTCAGATCTCGAATCTCAAGCAAAACTTCATATAGATAATCTAGTGCACTAGAATCACTAGCAATTGGTTTATCATAACTGGATATTTTGAAAACATTAGTAAGGGGATGAGGATCCATATCAAAATATTTTTAGCAAGCACAGATGCAAGAAAATAGAAGGCGCATGGCAACACAAGCAAACATGAGATCTGACGAAAAAACGACGAACGAAAAAGAGGGCGAATAAAATGGCCATTTTTTGTGAACTGGGGGAGAGGAACACAAGAGGCAAATGGGAAATAATGTAAATTGCGAGGAGATGAGATTTGTGATTAGGAACCTGGTTGATGTTAAAGATGTTCCCTAGCAACGGCGCCAGAAATTCCTTTTGATGTCTGCTAGAACTATGTCGGTATCCCCCCAAAGAGGAAGGGATGATGCATTATAGCGACAGTAGGTATTTCCCTCAGTGATGATACCAAGGTTATCGAACCAGTAGGAGAACCTCCTCATACCACGTACACAACACCTGCACACAAATAACAAATACTTGCAACCCGACGTGTTAAAGGGGTTGTCAATCCCTTTCGTCTACGGCATCTCAAGATAGGCAAAAAACGTGAGGTAAAAGTGGTAGATAGGATAAATAGATCGCGGAACAAATAAATTGCAGAAAGGTATTTTTGTATTTTTGGTTTAATAGATTTGAAAATAAATGCAAAGGAAAAAAGATCTCAAAGGCAAATATGATGAAAATAGACTCGAGGGCCGTAGGTTTCACTAGTGGCTTCTCTTGAGAAAAATAGCAAATGGTGGGAAAACAATTACTGTTGGGCAATTGATAGAACTTCAAATAATCATGACAATATCTAGGCAATGATCATTATATAAGCATCACGTTCAAGATTAGTAGACCGACTCCTGCCTGCATTTACTACTATTACTCCACACATCGACCGCTATCCAGCATGCATCTAGTGTATTAAGTTCATGGAAAACGGAGTAATGCAATAAGAACGATGACATGATGTAGACAAGATCCATTATCTATTATCAAGATATAGATCCCATCTTGTTATCCTTAGTAGCAACGATACTTACGTGTCGGTTCCCCTTCTGTCACTGGGATCAAGCACCGTAAGATCAAACCCACTACAAAGCACCTCTTCCCATTGCAAGATAAATAGATCAAGTTGGCAAAACAAAACCCAAATATCGGAGAAGAAATACGAGCTATAGGCAATCATGCATATAAGAGATAAAAAAAGACTCAAATAGACTTCATGGATAAAAACATAGATCTGATCATAAACTCAAAGTTCATCGGATCCCAACAAACACACCGCAAAAAGGCTTACATCATATGGATCTCCAAGAGACCATTATATTGATAATCAAGTGAGAGAGAGGAAGCTATCTAGCTACTAACTACAGACCTGTAGGTCTACAAAGAACTACTCACGCATCATCGGAGAGGCACCGATGGAAGTGGTGAACCCCTCCATGATGGTGTCTAGATTGGATCTGGTGGTTCTAGACTTTGCGTCAGCTGTAATTGATTTTCGTCGACTTCCCTAGGGTTTCTGGAATATGGGGGTATTTATAGAGCAAAGAGGTGGTTTAGGGGGCACTCGAGGTGGGCACAACCCACCAGGGTGCGCCTGGGCCTCCTGGCGCGCCTTGGTGGGTGTTGCTCCCCTCGAGCCACCTCTCAAGTGCTTTCTTGGCCCACTGGATTTCTTCTGGCCCAAAAAAAAAATCCTCCAAGAGTTTCGCTGCGTTTGGACTCTTTTTGATATTGATTTCCTGCGATGTAAAAAACATGCAGAAAACAACAACTAACACTGGGCACTATGTCAATAGGTTAGTACCAAAAAATGATATAAAATGACTATAAAATGATTGTAAAATATCCAAGAATGATAATATAACATCATGGAACAATAAAAAATTATAGATACGTTGGAGACGTATCAGTGGGCCCCTAATGAAGGCATATTTTCCATCGCTGCCAAGATGCCCTGAATGTTGATCTCCGATGTGGGTGATGGTGCTCACCCGTATCAACAGAAAAACCTAACGACCTATGGCGGCAGTCCCCCACCACGGCGAATGTGATCATCAAAACCCCTAGCTCACAGACGCTATGATATTTGCTGCCTGTGTGCCGGCGACACCAAGAACCGCAACGTTACCCAAGCACCATGTCACAACCACCATCAAATTAGACTAATGGCGAGAAACAATTTTGCTAAACTAAGATGTCTTAGTCAGTGCTATATTCCTTTTTTGTGAGAAATGCTATATTCCTTTGATCTTGGATGAAGATTCATAGATTTTTTTTTCTTTTTATATTTATGTCACTTGACTGAGATCTAGCCATACCGGTTAGAAATGATGTGTGGGAGTGATTAGTATGGGAGAAAACAGGGCGGAGTAGGCTAGTGGGTGGAGTGTTCGCCATCCGAGCCGACGTGGAAGTTTAGGCTATTCAGAGATTCGTGCAATGATTTATACGATGGTCAGTGCGTCCGCGCCTGACATTAGAAATAAATAAATATTACTATGTGTTGGGAAATGGCGCTGCTACGCGTCGGCCGGCGGATCTTATAAAAAGATCCGCCACCTCACGAGACATGGACTTGACGAACTGAGTGGGCGAGCGTCATCCTCTAGCGTTGCAACAAAGGTTGTGTTGCGGTAATTTTCTGCAACATGGCTTGTATTGCAGAAAATTTGCAAAAATATAGGTAACGTTACAGTTTTTTTGCAATAGAGGTCATGTTGCATTTTTTTGCAATAGAGATCTTGTTACAATTTTTTTTGAACAAAGGCCTTGCCGCAATTTAATTATTTTTGTAACTGAAGTCCTTATATACTTAACTTTTTTTGCAACAAAAGACTTGTTGCAGAAAGGAGGGATTGTGGGGAATCAAGCCCATTGCGTCACGTGGGGCGCGTGGTATCCAAGAGAGCAACTAGTTAATGAGCGCTCCTTCGGGAGGCTCACAACGATGAGCTCCACTTGGCGTGCTCTTAGCCACCCACCACATGTCGCGCTCTGGGTGCTCCCTCCGCATTTTTTATTTTATTTTTCTGCATGCGTTTTCGGCTTTTGAAACATTTTTTCGACGTTTCGGTTTTCCGCCGGTCTTCCTTAACTTTTGGATTAAAAAACATTTTTGTGTGCAAAAATGTGTTTTCTTTAATTTCACGAGAGTCATGGTTTTGCTTCCGCGAGAGGCATAGTTTTGCTTTCGCGAGAGTCACGGCCATGACTCTCAGAAACAAAAAGAAAACATGTTTTCTGTTTTTTCCTTTCACGGGAGGCACGATTTTGCTTTCTAGAGATGCACGGTTGTGCTTTCGCGAGAGGCACGGCCGTGCCTCTCGGAAACGGGAAAAAGTCGGGTTTTTTGTTTTTTTGTTCCGAGAGAGGCACGGTTTTGCTTCCATGAGAGGCACCGTTGTGCTTTCCCGAGAGGCACGACCGTGCCTCTCGAAAACGGAAAAAACGTGTTTTCTGTTTTTTTCTTTCACGAGAGACGCGGTTTTGCTTCTGCGAGAGGCATGGTTGTGCTTTCGCCAGAGGCACGACGGTACCTCCTCGGAAACAAAAAAAAAACGTGTTTTCTCTTTTTTTTTTGCTTCTGCGAGAGGCACGGTTTTGCTTCTGCGAGAGGCACGTTGTGATTTTGTGGGAGGCACCGGCGTGCCTCTTTCAGAAAGGGAAAAACCCCATGCTCCCGGTTCGGTTTTTTCATCGGTTTTTTAAGTGAATTTTTTTCCGTCAAAACCTATCAACATGGGATCTAGTTTTGAAGATCTCAACGCGAGGAGTACAACGGTGAAAACGGTTCAAGATTTGGACGCACGGTTTAAGAGATAAAACATTTTGAATAAATGAATCTACAAAAAAGGGGAAACCTCCCCGGTTGCGACAAGTGGCGCACATGCAACACGCCACTTGTCCACTTGTCGCAAACCTGAGAAGGTGTGAGTGATCTTTGCAAGGAGTACTTCTTAGGAGAACTCCAGCGCATGACCCCAAACAGACATACCAGTTGGTCCGGATTTTGTTCGTTTGGGGTCCGAGCAGCATGAGCAGCGGCACTACTATGCCTACCTAGCAAGCCCGGGAAATATTTGATTAACCCTGGCCGGACAGCTCAGGCCGCCGCGCTCGCCCCTTCCTGCGCGTTGGATCCCTTTGCCTAGCAGCGCGGCTCCATCCAAGAGCGCACGGTGGGGCGCCCGCCATGCCATAGTAATTGACAAAAAACTACCACATTTCACGTAATCGTCCCACAGAACTACCACATTTTGAAAACTGACCAAAAACTCCAGTTTAGCGCTGATTTCATGACAAAAAACTACCAGATCGAGTTGATGACAGATTGAAGTGTTTTAAATGACTTTCTGATAGATCTGGCCCACCAGTCAGGACGGCGGCCGTGCTAACGACTAACGGCGCTCGCCTGCCACCCGTTAGCCGCGCGCGTCGGTCGGGCCCAGTCGGACAAGGACTAACCTGGACAACTGGCTAGCTCATCGTCCTCCCCACCTCACTCTCCACCGAGCTCACTCGCTCACTCACTCTTCTCCTCTGCTCTCCACTGCTTCTCTTCTTCTTCTCGCACTTCGGTGACGCCGTGACCATGCGTGGCCTAACAGCAACGAGACCTCTGACGATGACAAGTACATGAGCGAGTTCAATAGCATGCAGATGGAGTATTTTGTAAGTCAGCTCAATCTCTCCTCCCATCAGCTAGGGTTAGGGTTAGGGTTTGAAGAAGGATTGGGATTTCTCCATTTAAGTTCATATATGTGAGCTGTAGTTGATATATATGTGTTTCCTACTGCAGCAAACTCCAAATACTGTGATAGATCCAAGCTTTTCTGGGCTTGTGACTGAATCTGACCGTGGGTGCATCCTGCACAGGCAGAGGGCAGACAAATTTGTGGCATTTGAAGGCACTGACACTGGTAGGAGATTCATAGGATGTGCAACTGAGGTAATGAACCAAGTTGTCATGGCTGTGATTGATTCATTTTGTGCTTTTCTGAATAATGCTGCTGCTTTTCTCATTTTTGCTTAACTATAAGATCATTGCTATATCCAAATTATGTACTTGTAGCAAAGAGCAGCAAAGAGCAATGGAAACATAGCACTGATTTATATTTTGTAGTATGGAGTTAGCTAGTGTAGTGTAGCTACATATATGACTATTGTTTATGATTTGTTATTGTGAATATGTTTGTTAATGAAGAATAAAGCTCACTATAAATTTAACTGAATTTTCAAGATGGTGTGAACTGTGGTGTTTTAGAGTGGGTAGATGCCCCTTGGCCTGTAATTTTGCAAAGGTGCTTAACCAAGCTCTGGGATATGTATCATAAGGAGAACCTTGGTAGAGTCCAAGACAAAGAGGCTCATGAGATAGAGGTTGAGAAACTGAAGAAGGAGCTGGATTCTCTTGGCAATCAATACAGTCAGCTTGTGGATGATGTATCCAAGCTGTTTGATTACCAGGATGGGTAGAAATCCCATGACATGGATTACACAAGCCAGGCAATCAATGAACTTAAGGAGAAGAAGCGTCAGCTTGAGGAGCAGGCAAAGATTGAGGTTCAAATGGAGAAGCTTAAGCTCAAGAAAGAACAAAGGTGCATCCTACAGAGTCAAGCTGATATCATTCAAAACACCAGGAAAGCCATGAAGGAGATACTAGTGGAGAGAGACCTCCTTAAAGAAGAGAAGAAGAAGCTGGAGCATATCATTGATGAGCTCTTGAAGGCTGGTCATGGAGGAGTGAAGTGGTACCTATGGTTAGTAAGTGAATATGATGCCTATATATATAACTGGCCTAGTACTAGAATTTGATGCAGATATGCATCTTAGTATTAATATGAACTCCCTATTAACTGCCTATGGTTTCAGATCATTTTGCTTATGTTGTTGGGTGCTATAATGCCCTTGATCTATAATGCTCTAAGATAATCCTATTTGTAATGCCCCTGAACCATATTATCCAGATGTTGTTATATCTCCATCTGCAATTTTTTGCTGCTACCTAGTTGTTGCTAATACTTACACTTGAATCTGGTAACACCAAACAACACTAAAACTGAAAATGAAACTGAAACTTGCATTACATAGGAGGTAGCATAGATAACACAAATTGTCTGAGGATGCAACATAGATAGCATTACATAGATAGATAGCACCAAATAGTTTGGGGATAACTGAAACTAGCCAACACTGAATAAGACTGACGAAACTGATTGTGAAACTGAATAGTTTCACATTCAGTTTCAGTTAGGCGCCTACCCTGGTAAGCGGCTCGAGCATCGTACCTCCTGCTTAACTTCGGTAGGATGATTTGGCAGCATCTGCACCTCCTGTTCTTGTTCATCTTCGTCTTCATCGATGAAGATGATGGGAGGAGGGCGGCGGCGAGCCTGCAGTGCTGGTGGTGTGATGATCTGGAGGTTGTCGTCCTTGTCTTGGTGCTTGTTTGCGCTTGCTTCAGCCGTAGATTGTGCTGGAGCGACGTAGTGGTGATCTGCCCACCGCTGCCTCTGCCCAACATTGGCGGAGCCCGCCTCTTTCATTGCCCATAGCAGTATATCTATGAGTAGGATCCCCTTACCTCGGTTTCCATACTGCTGGTCCATGCATTGCTTCTCCTCACTCGTCGCCTTCTTCCTCACTTCGTCTGCTCCATCCACCAGTCCTTGAACGCTAGTGTACCTTGTGGCGACCTTCATGTAGTCCACGAACAGGTCTTCGTCACCGCGCGCTGAACCATAAAGCATGGCAACCCATCCCTTGCCAGCTGGGAATGGGTTGAGACTGAAGGAAATATGCCCTAGAGGCAATAATTGTTGGAAATATGCCCTAGAGACAATAATAAAATGATTATTTTTATATTTCCTTGTTCATGATAATTGTCTATTATTCATGCTATAATTGTATTAACCGAAAACCATGATACATGTGTCAATACATAGACCACAACATGTCCATAGTAAGCCTCTAGTTGACTAGCTTGTTGATCAACATATGGCCATGGTTTTCAGACTATGGACATTGGATGTCATTGATAACGGGATCACATCATTAGGAGAATGATGTGATGGACAAGACCCAATCCTAAGCATAGCATAAGATCGTGTAGTTCGTTTGCTAAAGCTTTTCTAATGTCAAGTATCAGTTCCTTAGACCATGAGATTGTGTAACTCCCAGATACCATAGGAGTGCTTTAGGTGTACCAAATGTCACAACGTAACTGGGTGACTATAAAGGTGCACTATAGGTATCCCCGAAAGTGTCTATTGGGTTGGCACGAATCGAGACTGGAATTTGTCACTCCGTATGACGGAGAGGTATCTCTGGGCCCACTCGGTAATGCATCATCATAATGAGCTCAATGTTACTAATAGGTTAGTCACGGGATCACACATTATATAATGAGTAAAGTGACTTGCCGGTAATGAGATTGAACGAGGTATTGGTATACTGACAATCGAATCTCGGGCAAGTAACGTACCGATTGACAAAGGGAATTGTATATGGGATTACTTGAATCCTCGACGTCGTGGTTCATCCGATGAGATCATCGTGGAACATGTGGGAGCCAACATGGGTATCCAGATCCCACTGTTGGTTATTGGCCGGAGAGCTGTCTCTGTCATGTCTGCGTGATTCCCGAACCCGTAGGGTCTACACACTTAAGGTTTGATGACGCTAGGGTTATTAGGAAGACTTGTATGTGATTACCGAATGTTGTTTGGAGTCCCGGATGAGATCCCGGACGTCACGAGGAGTTCCGGAATGGTCCGGAGGTGAAGATATATATATGGGAAGTTGTAATACGGTCACCGGAAAAGTTCGGTGGCATACCGGTATTGTACCGGGGCCACCGGAAGGATTCCGGGGGTCCACCTCTCCCGGAGGGCCTCGTGGGCTATAGAGGGAAGGGAACCAGCCCTTAGAGGTCTGGGCGCCAGCCCCCCCTTGGGCCCATGCGCCTAGGGTTGGGGGGGAAACCCTAAAGGGGGCGCCCCCCTTGCTTGGGGGGCAAGTCCCTCCCTTGGCCGCCGGCCCCCTCTAGATCTCATCTAGAGGGGGCCGGCCCCTTCCCCCTCCTCCTATAAATAGAGGGGCGAGGGGAGGGCTGCAGCACCACATCCAAGGCGCAGCCCCTCCCCTCCCCAACACCTCTCCTCCTCCGCAAGAGCTTGGCGAAGCCCTGCCAGAGTACTGTCGCTCCATCACCACCACGCCGTTGTGCTGCTGTTGGTGTCCCTCTTCCTCAACCTATCCCTCCTCCTTGCTGGATCAAGACGCGGGAGACGTCACCGAGCTGCACGTGTGTTGAATGCAGAGGTGCCGTTGTTCAATGCTAAGATCATAATCCACCACGATCTGAATCGCTTCGAGTACGACTCCCTCATCCACGTTCTTGCAACGCTTCCGTCTCGCGGTCTTCAAGGGTATGAAGATGCACTCCCCTCTCTCTCGTTGCTAGTTGCTCCATAGATTGATCTTGGTGATGCGTAGAAATTTTTTATTTTCTGCAACGATCTCAACAGTGGCTTCATGAGCTAGGTCTATGCGTACTTTCTATGGACGAGTAGAACACAATTTTGTTGTGGGCGTAGATTTTGTCAATTTACTTGCCATTACTAGTCTTATCTTGTTTCGGCGGTATCGTGGGATGAAGCGGCCCAGACCGACCTTACACGTACACTTACGTGAGACAGGTTCCACCGACTGACATGCACTAGTTGCATAAGGTGGCTAGCGGGTGTCTGTCTCTCCCACCTTAGTCGGATCGGATTTGATGAAAAGGGTCCTTATGAAGGGTAAATAGAAATTGGCATATCACGTTGTGGTTTTGGCATAGGTAAGAAACGTTCTTTCTAGAACCCTATAGCAGCCACGTAAAAACATGTAACAACAATTAGAGGACGTCTAACTTGTTTTTGCAGCATATGCCTTGTGATGTGATATGGCCAAAAAGGATGTGATGAATGAAATATATGTGATGTATGAGATTGATCATGTTCTTGTAATAGGAATCACGACTTGCAAGTCGATGAGTATGACAACCAGCAGGAGCCATAGGAGTTGTCTTTATTTATAGTATGACCTACGTGTCACTGAATAACACTATGTAATTACTTTACTTCTTCGCTAAACCGTTAGCCATAGTAGTAGAAGTAATAGTTGCCGAGACAACTTCATGGAGATACGATGATGGAGATCATGATGATGGAGATCATGGTGTCATGCTGGTGACGATGATGATCATGGCGCCCCAAAGATGGAGATCAAAGGAGCAAAATGATATTGGCCATATCATGTCACTATTTGATTGCATGTGATGTTTATCATGTTTTTCCATCTTATTTTCTTAGAACGACGTTAGTAAATAAGATGATCCCTCATAACAATTCCAAGAAAGTGTTTCCCCTAACCGTGCGCTGTCGGATTTCATGTTCCGGCAGACCCTTGAGGTTCAAACTCTGGGGTGCGCGGAGGTCTCTCCCCTACAAACCTACGTCCCAAAGCCTCGCTAAGAATCTAGACTAGCAAGATAATCAACACAAGGGACACGAAGTTTATACTGGTTCAGGCCACCATTGTGGTGTAATACCCTACTCCAGTGTGTGGTGTGTGGATTGCCTCAGGGGCTGATGATGAACAATACAAGGGAGGAACAGCCTCGCAAGGGTGTTCTTGTGCTGGTGTGGGTGGTTCTGGCTAAGGTTCGATTGCTCGATCCCATGCCTTGAGAATGGCTAGTCCTATTTATAGAGGCCTTGGTCCTCTTCCCAAATATTGAGCGGGAAAGGCGCCAACAACGACCATTTTGAAGGGGAACATCTAGTACAACTTATCCTGACTAAAGTTGGTCTTCGACTACCAAAGCCCTGACGATGATGCCGTATTGGGCTCCATGGTGACCTCCATCCTGCCGCTCTACTGGTCTTGGTCTTGTTGCCTTTGTCTGATGCCTTTGTCTGAGCTTGCTCCCTTTGCACCAAAGAGGAAAAAAGGACACTGCGCAGGCCGGCGCCCGCCTGGCGCCTGCCTGGCGCCCGCCTGGTCTCGATTGTCATGGCTTGCGTCATGTGCACCTCGCGAGGTACCCTCACCTTGATCTCTTCGCGTCCTCGCGAGCCTTCCTAGCGAGGCCCCTCCCGAGGAAGCTTCCTGTCGTCCTCCCTGCGAGGCTTGGCCCCTCGCGAGGGTCTTGAGCTTGAGTCGATGAATATGGGCCGCACCCTGCCACCACTTGAGCCACGCCGCAGGCCACAGGCAGGCAAGTCTGGGGACCCCCATTCCCAGAACGCCGACAGTAGCCCCCAGGCCCAAGGCGCGCTTGGACTTGGCTTAGCGGAGAAGCGAAGGGGCAAGTGTGAATTGCCGCGGGCCCCAAAAGCCTGCGACCTTGGGCGCCGCGTGGCGGTTGATTGGACGTGGGCGTCTCCGTTTCCCCACGCCCCTCATTACGCGCCCGACTAGGCGGACCCGTGGTTGCACACAGTTATTCCTCTTTCGCCGTTCGCGCGCTCCCTGCCCTTCCTTCTTCCTAGAGCTCCAGCCTCCGTCTCCAATCCAGCTCGAGCTCTCCCCCTCTTCCCATTGCCATGCCGCCAACGAAGAAGGGAAAGGGGAAGAAGCCCGCGCCTTCACCTCGCTCGCCCCCAGCAGTCGCCCCCACTGTCGATCAGTCAATCTTACTCAACATCGAAGCCGTGGACAAGGTCCGCTCCGCCCTTGCTTCCATCTTCAACGAGTGCGGGAGGACAATGGTTTGGCCGACGTCCCACGCCTCCTTCGATAGGGTCGTCACGGAGGTCTGATTTTTTGCCGACACCTTGTGGGCGGGTCTGGTTCCCCCCTTTTCTGCTTTCTTCAATGCGGTGCTCTCCCATTACCAGATCCACATGATGCACCTTGGTCCTGAGTCCATTACTCTCCTTGCTGTCTTCGCCTTTGTTTGCGAGGCCATGGTAGGCATTCCTCCCTCCGTTGCCCTCCTGCGCCACTTCTTCTCCTTGCGCCCGAGTGACCCAACTCAATGCTCGGGGTGCGTGAGCTTCCTCGCCGTGCCGGAGACGGCTGCCTCAGGGATCGATTTCGGCCTTCCTCCTCTTGCGACCGGGTTCTGAGAGCGGTGGTTGTACGTGGATGTTGGAGTGCCTAGCCCCCTGCTCTCGCACCCAACATTGCCTGCTATTCCCAACTCAGGCTAGGATCATGAGAAGCACACGAGCCCCCGGCTTGCTTTCATCTGGCGCCGCTTCGAGAGTTTGAGGGAGCTCGGTGTGACGGCGCCCAAGGTGGTGAAGGAGTTCGTTCAATGTCGCATCGCTCCTCTCCAGCGCCACTCCCGTCGGATGTGGACCTTCGCGGTGCATGAAGACTGCATGAGGCTCTAGGAGGAGGATCTGGTGCCCAAGCGCTGAGGACGGTGCTGAGGGTCTTGACTTGCGACCCTTCTCCATGCAGCATCCGGCATGGGGCCTCCCTCTTGTATCTTTGCTCGGGCAGGGCCGACTTTGTGAGGTAGATGCCCAGCTTCGACGAATGGGAGGTGCGCCCGGTCGGCCTCATGGGGCCCCACGAGAACCCAATTGTTGTGGTCGCTCTTCCGGTTGCTCACGGCGGTCCTACCTCAGGTGATGAAGCAAGGAGGCAAGAACCGCTAGGAGCCGAGGGGTCTGATGTTGAGATGCTGACGCCGCGAGGGGCTCCTGAGGCATCATCTTCCGAAGTGTGTCCTGGGGTGGTGGCGGATGAGGAGTCGCGACCTGAGGCTCCCGAGGTCGGGACTCCTGAGGCCCAGACTGATCTTCACGCGGCGGCGCCCTACGGCGCCTCCTAGTCTGTCGCCCTTGGCGCAAGTCATCCTGATCTTCCTTCTACACCACGCAATGGCCCTCGCGTCGGGGGCCTAGGCCGGTTCCGCATAGACTTCGAGGCCCTCCGCAAGAGGGAGGAGGCCTCGGGTGGCAATGACCGCCCCTGTCGCCCGTTGAAGTGCAGTAAGTATTTTGCCATCGATGAGTAAGTACTTTTTCTCTCTCAGTTCCTTATTTTACCGTTCCTTCAGCTGATTGTGGCCTTTCAGGGCACTTCCTGCCGAGTTTGCGGAGACGGCCGAGGAGCCATCCCCCAAGCCTCACCTTCATTGCTGACCTTGAGCGTCCCGAGCTCGAGCACCATCCCTGCCGCGGGGCCGACTGGAGAGGTGGGCCATCCCGCTGGGTACCTTGAGCCTGCGCGCCTACTGTCCCCCCTTCGCGAGCTCTCCTGGGGCATAACCAGCTTGCTCCGCGCTCCTCCTCCGATTGTGGATGGCGACTGGCTGAGGTCGATCTTGGGCCCCACTTCAGGAGATGGACCGGCGCCGGCCTGGGTCCCTGGCGGGGCCCGTCCGACGATCGCTGGGGCGCCAGCCCCCAGCCCCCTGCCGAGAGGGGGCGTGCCGCCTCGGGTCCCTCCGCCTCCGCCTACGGCGGAGGAGGACGCGGAGGACGTGCTCAGGCATGCTCGAGAGTGCAGCACCCTCCGCCGAGAGTTTTTTCAGAAGGCGGCAAATGCAGTGGGTCAGCTTGGCATGGATCTCGCGGGCGAGGATGCGCGCCTTGAAGCCAAAGGTCTGCACCTCACCGAGGAAAGGCGCATGCTGAAGGTGGCCATCAGTCTTGCACGTCACCAACGTGACCTCGACAACGCGAAGGCTGAAGCGTCACTGGCGGCCTCGCGGAAGGCCTACTCCCAAGCCGTCGAAGAGGCCCGGGAGGCCGACCGACGATGCGAGGCCGCGGAGGAGCGTGTGTGGGAGCTCCAAGCCTGGAGCAACTCTCTGGAGCTGCAAGTGGAGCTGCGCTAGGCTGCCCTTGTGTCGCTGAAGGGGGCACCCGTCGATGAGGCAGAGCTCCTGAGGTGCGAGGAGGCGCTGATGCTGGAGGCTGCCGAACGCAACCTTGACCTTGAGCGGTTGGAGACGAGGGAGCGCCTAGTGACCCAGGCGGAGGATGATGTCGGTGCGCGGGTGGCCCGAGTCCAAGGGGAGATCGACCGCCGTGTGGCGGAAGCTCGCTTGGGTCTTGAGCGCGAGTACGAAGAGAGGTTGGAGCTGGTCAGGGCCGAAGCTGAGGGCAGGACCACTGCCCTCAGGGCCAAGCTGACTGAAGTGACGCGGCATGCAGATTCCTCCACAGCCGCCCTTGGCGCAGCACAGGCGGAGCTGGCCTCTTCTCGCGCCGAGCTGCTTCTTCTCCAATAGAGGGTTGATGGCGCCGAGGCCGTTGCGCGGCGGAACGAGGATGAGATCCATCAGCGGCAGACACTTGAGCATGTGCATGGCCCCATGCTCCGAACGCTCAGGGAAATGGCCAATGCGTCCCTGGGCAACATCTGCGAGGCAGCTGTTACGGAGCCTTGTGTAATCAACTATGCTGGCAATCTCTGGTTCTTGACGGATGTGGTAATGCAGCTGGAGACCCGCTCTGACAGGGCCCGCTGGCTTGTTGAGGAGAGGAGCCGAGCCCTGCTTGGGCGTGCCTTCTCCTGTGTCTTCAGTTATCTTCAGGACAAAGATCCCCACTTTGATTTCGACGCTTCCATCGCACCGGTGCCCATAGCCATCCGGGGCGATCTGGCGCAGTGGGTGGAGGACAACGTGGACGCCCTCGTTAGGGCCTTCACCTCTGATCACGAGGGCGTGATCGTGGCTGCTGATGAAGGTGGTGTTGTGAATGAGCATGGCGCTGATGACGGTGATGGTGATGATGGTGACGATGCCAGTGACGCCAGTGATGCCTCTGGAGGCGTCCTAGATGACGCGATGAGCGACATGTCCAACTGATTGCACACCGCCTCAACTGCTTACCCTGCACAGAAAAGTTCGGGCATGGCCCTGGAGGTTATGAGAGCATTTTGGGAGGGGGAGCCCCCTCGTGTAAAGGTTGTAATTGTTACGCTTGTAGATATAACGCCGTACGTGTGCCCACGCTGGGTTGCCGACCTCGCGCCGGGTCAACCGACCTGATTTACCTTTGACCCCGGCTGGCCCCGAGCAAACATGCGGGGGCCGTAGTGTTTTGAGTGTCCTATGGGCGAACCCTTTGGTCTCGCGATGAGAGCCCCCTGAGAGTGAGCGGCGACGGCGGTCCGGAGTGTTTGCGCGCTTGGCCCGGCCTGGCTCGCGAGGGGCCGCGAGGGGGGAGCAGCTGGTGCTAACTTTGGATGCAAAGCCAAAATCAAAACACGAGAAATTGCTCGAACGAGACTAAACACCCCTTCCCCGAACACACGCAAGTCTTAAGCTCAAATCCAACTTAAATTCAAAGCAAGGAAGCTCGACAACAAAGAAAGAGGTAAAAAAGACAAAAGACGCGTCCCACACCTAGTCTAGTGTTCGACGTCTTCTCACCAGTGCGGAGCTAAGTGCTGCCACTTGGCGTGGGCCGGAGCCCTCGAGGCCCGAGGGCGGCTCTTCGGAGACTCCGGGGCGTGTACAACCCCAAGTCGTTATTACGTGAGAGTGTCACGGGCGGCGAGCTTCACAGGCACTAGGCCTTCTTCACTGGTACCGGCCTTGCTTCATATGACCAGACGAGGGCCCCGCCTTGCACCACACTCTACCACCACATACGGCGACCGAAAACCAAGGACGACACCAATGGGGTAAAGTGGTCGCCAGCGATTCCTCCGACGACCACGGGTCCTCTGCCGGGGGCAGGCCCTGGGGCACCTCCCCGGCAGAGGGCCTACCTCTTGAGAACGCCTTGCTCCACATGTCGC
>NC_041381.1:567655545-567674734 GCF_002162155.2 Triticum dicoccoides | reverse complement strand
CAGCCATTCGCTGCCATGACCTAAACCTCCTGCGACCCATGGTTAGCATAAGCTTTCTCCTGAGGAATTAGCGGTACCCGGTAGTTGCTGCCGCCGGCGCGGCTGTCGAGGCTTTCGTGAGGCTCCTGAAAGAGCTCGGCTTCTGGCGCCTCTTCCTCCCAGCCTGGCCCGAGGAACGAGCCGTGGTCTTCTTCCAGGGCGTACCCTCGATCCACCATGTGGGGCACATAGGCCTCCGGGGCGGTCACCCCGAAGGCCTTGCCGTAGTGCTCCGCGCGCCATGCAGTTCGACTCGAAGCTCCATCTTGGGGATGATAGGGCAGCGGCCCGCTAGGACCATAGGCAGTGATGCGCATGCCCTCGCTTACCAGGGGCGTTGCCAACGCAACTTGCTGCCCGGCGCTGATGGCCAGGCCGGTGTTGATGAAGCCTTGAGGTACGCCCAGGGGCGCGTGGGTGCGGATTGGTCCACCTTGGGATCCCCTCGGAGCCTGGGGTGGAAGCTGGACGCAGAACGGGGGGGGGGGGCCCTGACGCAGCAGCATCCAGGAGCTCGGCGATGCGCTCCAGTAGCACATCGTGGCTGCTTTCTTGCAGTTTGCACCGCAGCAGTTCTTGCGCCACCATGAGCTTGGCCTTCATGTTCGCCTCCTCCCGTCGGGTGTGCGGTGCCGTGGCCGCAGCATGGCTCAAGGCCCTTGCTGCCGACCGTACCTGCCGTTGGGTGAGGGCAGGCGACGACTGACCATGTCGCCCGCGCCCCGCAGCGCTTTGCGGGGCGTGGGCTGCCTGAGGTGCAGGGTTGAGGTCACCCTGGGCAGGCGGCACGGCATGGGCAGGCCATGCCGCCCAGCGGTCGGCATTGGCCGTCGGGTCGCTGGACATGGAGACGACGAAGCGATGGTGCGCGAGGCGGTGGAAGAAGGATCCCGTTGCACCCCTACCTGGCGTGCAAAATGTCGGATTTCGGGTTCCGGCAGACCCTTGAGGTTCGAACTCTAGGGTGCGCGCGGAGATCTCTCCCCTAGCAACCTACGTCCCAAAGCCTCGCTAAGAATCTAGGCTAGCAAGATAATCAACACAAGGGACACGGAGTTTATACTGGTTCAGGCCACCATTGTGGTGTAATACCCTACTCCAGTGTGTGGTGTGTGCATTGCCTCAGGGGCTGATGATGAACAATACAAGGGAGGAACAGCCTCACGAGGGGTGTTCTTGTGCTGGTGTGGGTGGTTCTGGCTAAGGTTTGATTGCTCGATCCCCTACCTTGAGAATGGCTAGTCCTATTTATAGAGGCCTTGGTCCTCTTCCCAAATATTGAGCGGGAATGCGCCAACAACGGCCATTTTGAAGGGGAACATCTAGTACAGCTTATCCTAACTAAAGTTGGTCTTCGACTGCCAAGGGCCCTAACGATGACGCTGTCTTGGGCTCCACGGTGACCTCCATCCTGCCGCTCTGCTGGTCTTGGTCTTGTTGCACCGAAACGGTAGCCTTTGCCTGATGCCTTGGTCTGAGCTTGCTCCTTTGCACCAAAGAGGAAACAAGGACACTGCGCAGGCTAGCGCCCGCCTGGTCTCGATCGTCATGGCTTGTGTCATGTGCACCTCGCGAGGTACCCTCACCTTGATCTCTCCGCCTCCTCGCGAGCCTTCCTGGCGAGGCCCCTCCTGAGGAATCTTCCTGTCGTCCTCCCCGCGAGGCTTGGCCCCTCGCGAGGGTCTTGAGCTTGAGTCGATGAAGATGGGCCGCACTGGGCCACCACTTGAGCCACGCCGCAGGCCACAGGCAGGCAAGTCTGGGGACCCCCGTTCCCAGAATGCCGACATGCGCCCTTGCGAAAGTTCATTGTTTCGAAGCACCACGTGATGATCGGGTGTGATAGATGCTAATGTTCACATACAACGGGTGTAAGCCAGATTTACACATGCAAAACACTTAGGTTGACTTGACGAGCCTAGCATGTACAGACATGGCCTCGGAACACAAGAGACCGAAAGGTCGAGCATGAGTCGTATAGAAGATACGATCAACATGAAGATGTTCGCCGATGATGACTAGTCCGTCTCACGGGATGATCGGACACGGCCTAGTTGACTCGGATCGTGTATCACTTAGATGACTAGAGGGATGTCTATCTAAGTGGGAGTTCATTAAATAATTTGATTAGATGAACTTAATTATCATGAACTTAGTATAAAAACTTTTGCAAAATGTCTTGTAGATCAAATGGCCCACGCTCATGTCAACCTCAACTTCAACGCGTTCCTAGAGAAAACCAAGCTGAAAGACGATGGTAGCAACTATACGGACTGGATCCAGAACCTGAGGATCATCCTCATAGCTGCCAAGAAAGCATATGTCCTAGAAGCACCACTAGGTGAAGCACCCGTCCCAGCGAACCAAGACGTTATGAACGCTTGGCAGTCGCGTGTTGATGATTACTCCCTCGTTCAGTGCGGCATGCTTTACAGCGTAGAAACGGGGCTCCAAAACCGTTTCGAGCAGCATGGAGCATATGCGATGTTCCAAGAGCTGAAAATGGTTTTCCAAGCTCATGCCCGGGTCGAGAGATATGAAGTCTCCGACAAGTTCTACAGTTGTAAGATGGAGGAAAATAGTTCTGTCAGCGAGCACATACTCAAAATGTCTGGGTTGCACAACCGCTTGTCCCAGCTGGACATTAACCTCCCGGATGAGGCGGTCATTGACAGAATCCTTCAGTCGCTCCCACCTAGCTACAAGAGCTTTGTGATGAACTACAATATGCAGGGGATGGTGAAAACCATTCCTGAGGTATTTTCAATGCTGAAATCAGCGGAGGTAGAAATCAAAAAGGAACATCAAGTGTTGATGGTCAATAAAACCACTAGTTTCAAGAAAGGCAAGGGTAAGAAGAACTTCAAGAAGGATGGCAAGGGAGTTGCCGCACCCGGTAAGCCAGTTGTCAGGAAGAAGCCAAAGCATGGACCCAAACCTGAGACTAAGTGCTTCTATTGCAAGGGGAACAATCACTGGAAGCGGAACTGCCCCAAGTACTTAGCTCATAAGAAGACCGTCCACACCAAAGGTATATGTGATATACATGTTATTGATGTGTACCTTACCAGTACTCGTAGTAGCTCCTGGGTATTTGATACCGGTGTGGTTGCTCATATTTGTAACTCAAAACATGAGCTGCGGAATAAGCGGAGACGGGCGAAGGACGAGGTGACGATGCGCGTCGGGAATGGTTCCAAGGTCGATGTGATCGCCGTCGGCACGCTACCTCTACATTTACCTACGGGATTAGTTTTAAACCTTAATAATTGTTATTTAGTGTCAGCTTTGAGCATGGACATTGTATCTGGATCTCGTTTGATACGAGATGGGTACTCATTTAAATCCGAGAATAATGGTTGTTCTATTTATATGAGAGATATGTTTTATGGTCATGCCCCGCTGGTCAATGGTTTATTCTTAATGAATCTCGAACATGATGTTACACATATTCATAGTGTGAATACCAAAAGATGTAAGATTGATAATGATAGTCCCACATATCTGTGGCACTGCCGCATTGGTCACATTGGTGTCAAACACATGAAGAAGCTCAATGCAGATGGAATTTTGGAGTCTCTTGATTTCGAATCATTTGACACGTGTGAACCATGCCTCATGGGAAAAATGACCAAGACTCTGTTCTCCGGAACAATGGAGTGAGCAACCAACTTATTGGAAATTATACATACTAATGTGTGCGGTCCAATGAGCATTGAGGCTCGCGGTGGCTATCGTTATGTTCTCACCCTCACTGATGACTTAAGTAGATATGGGTATGTCTACTTAATAAAACACAAGTCTGAGACCTTTGAAAAGTTCAAGGAATTTCAGAATGAGCTAGAGAATCAACGTGACAGAAAAATAAAGTTCTTACGATCAGATCGAGGGGAGAATATTTAAGTCACGAGTTTGGTATGCACTTAAGGAAATGTGGAATTGTTTCACAACTCACGCCGCCTGGAATACCTCAGCGTAACGGTGTGTCCGAACGTCGTAATCGCATTCTATTGGATATGGTGCGGTCTATGATGTCTCTTACCAATTTACCGCTATCATTTTGGGGATGCGCTTTAGAGACAGTTACATTCACTTTAAATAGGGCACCGTCTAAATCCGTTGAGAGGACACCTTATGAATTATGGTTTGGAAAGAAACCTAAGCTGTCGTTTCTAAAAGTTTGGGGATGCGATGCTTATGTCAAGAGACTTCAACCTGAAAAGCTCGAACCCAAGTCGGAAAAATGCGTCTTCATAGGATACCCTAAGGAAACCATTGGGTATATCTTCTACCTCAGATCCGAAGTCAAGATTTTCGTTGCCAAGAATGGGTCCTTTCTGGAGAAGGAGTTTCTCTCGAAAGAAGTAAGTAGGAGGAAAGTGGAACTTGATGAAGTACTACCTCTTGAACCAGTAAGTAGTGCAGCTCAGGAAGATGTTCCTCTGGTGCCTGCACCGACTAGAGAGGAAGTTAATGATGATGATCAAGGTAGTTCAGAACAAGTTACTACTGAACTTCGTAGGTCCACAAGGACACGTTCCACACCAGAATGGTATGGCAACCCTGTCCTAGAAATCATTTTGTTAGACAACGGTTAACCTTCGAACTATGAAGAAGCGATGGCAGGCCTAGATTCCAACAAATGGCTTGAATCCATGCAATCCGAGATAGTATCCATGTATGAAAACAAAGTATGGACTTTGACAGACTTGCCCGATGATCGGCGAGTGATAGAAAATAAATGGACCTTTAAGAAGAAGATGGACGCGGATGGTAATGTTACCATCTATAAAGCTCGACTTGTCGCTAAGGGTTATTGGCAAGTTCAAGGGGTTGACTATGATGAGACTTTCTCTCCCGTAGCGAAGCTGAAGTCCGTCCGGATCATGTTAGCAATTGCCGCATACTATGATTATGAGATATGGCAAATGGATGTCAAGACGGCATTCCTTAATGGCTATCTTAAGTAAGAATTGTATATGATGCAGCCGGAAGGTTTTGTCGATCCTAAGAATGCTAACAAGGTATGCAAGCTCCAGCGATCCATTTATGGGCTGGTGCAAGCATCTCGGAGTTGGAACATTCGCTTTGATGAGATGATCAAAGCGTTTGGTTTTATGCAGACTTATGGAGAAGCCTGCGTTTACAAGAAAGTGAGTGGGAGCTCTGTAGCGTTTCTCATATTATATGTAGATGACATACTTTTGATGGGAAATGATATAGAACTTTTGGACAGCATAAAGGCCTACTTGAACAAGTGTTCAATGAAGGACCTTGGAGAAGCTGCTTATATATTAGGCATCAAGATCTATAGAGATAGATCGAGACGCCTCATAGGTCTTTCACAAAGCACATACCTTGATAAGATATTGAAGAAGTTCAATATGGATCAGTCCAAGAAGGGGTTCTTGCCTGTGTTGCAAGGTATGAAACTGAGCTCGGCTCAATCCCCGACCACGTCAGAAGATAGAGAAAAGATGAGTGTCATCCCCTATGCCTCGGCCATAGGGTCTATTATGTATGCCATGCTATGTACTGGACCTGATGTAAACCTTGCCGCAAGTTTGGTAGCTAGGCACCAAAGTAATCCCGGCATGGAACACTGGACAGTGGTCAAGAATATCCTAAAGTACCTGAAAAAGACTAAGGATATGTTTCTCATTTATGGAGATCACAAAGAGCTCATCATAAAGGGTTACGTCGATGCTAGCTTCGACACAGATCTGGATGACTCCAAGTCACAAACCGGATACGTGTATATTTTGAATGATGGGGCAGTAAGCTGGTGCAGCAGCAAGCAGAGCGTCATGGCGGGATCTACATGTGAAGCGGAGTACATGGCAGCCTCGGAGGAAGCGCATGAAGCAATCTGGATGAAGGAGTTCATCATCGACCTAGGAGTTATTCCCAATGTGTCGGGGCCGATCACTCTCTTCTATGACAACACTGGAGCTATTGCCCTTGCCAAGGAGCCCAGGTTTCATAAGAAGACCAGGCACATCAAGCGTCGCTTCAACTCCATTCGTGAAAATGTTCAAGATAGAGACATAGATATTTGCAACACTACAAAAAATACACTTCCGTGATGATACGTGTTTGTCACATTAGGTCGCGTTTTTTTTCATGCATGTACATCCATGACAAATTTATGACAGAATCAAGATAGTCATACGTGTGCTATCGTAGAAGTGTTGCATGACATTACCAAAATTATCATCACGGAAGTGTCCACTTCCATGACGATAAATCGCGCGTCACAGAAGTGCTTTCGTCAAGGGTGACCGACACGTGGCATCCACCGTAACGGAACGCCGTTAAACTATCGGGTCGGGTTTTGGATCCGATAACCCGTTAACAGCCCCGACCAATGGGAAATTTCCATGTGTAAAATTCTTATTGGCCGGACGAAAGACGTGTCAGCTCGTCAGTGGGTCTGATAGGCGCCTATGATATGTCGACACGTGCCACGGCCCACCACTGGCCCATTTAGCTTACAAAGCCGGCCTGTTTGACTTGGTCAAAAGTTAACAGGCTGGCCCATGAAAAGCCTGTTAACGGTCTCTTCGCAAATAGCCCATTTTATGGTCCGTTAACTCACGGCCCGTTAGTCCCTGAAGGAAATCGGCCCAACAACGTCATGTGGGCCGTCGAATATAACACCCACCCATTTCACTTTCGGCCCATGTATGGCCCATGATGTCTTTCGGCCCATATGAGGCCTTCGTATCTTTCGTCCCTTTACAGGCCCACGGTGACTCTAGCCCATAATGAACAGTAATTTTCTTTGTACCCGTTAACGGCCCGTGATTTACATGGGCCGTTTCCAGCCCGTGTTAGCTTTCGGCCTATTGACGGCCCATACGTTCTTGGGATCCTTTTCGGTCCTCGATTACTTTCGGCCCGTTACTGGCCTATTCCCCTAACGGGCCAAATTCGGCCCATGGCAAGAGTCGGCCCGTTACTGGCCTGTTACCCTAATGGACCGAATTCGGCCCATGGCAAGAGTCGGCCCGTTTCTGGCCTGTTCCCCTAATGGGTCAAATTCGGCCCATGGCAAGAGTCGGCCCGTTACTGGCCTGTTACCCTAATGGGCTAAATTCGGCCCATGGCAAGATTCGGCCCGTTTCTGGCCTGTTTACCCGTTGCGCCGTTTCTAGCCCGTCCAATATTCTGGCCCATTAACGACCCATTATGCCTGTGACAGAATTAAGCCTTTGCTGTCCTACGGCCCGTTACCGTGCTGGGCTGATATCAATTACACCCGTTGACGGCCCATGTAGACCCATTTATCCGACGGCCCGAGGCCGACCAGTTCTTCTACGGCCCTATTGGAGGCCCATTTATTGACGGCCCGTAGGAGACCCATGGATCCTACGGCCCTTATATGGCCCATGGTAGTTGCGGCCACTAGAAAACCAGGGAAAAAGAAGACTAGGAAATAAATAAGGCCGAAACTAACGCTAGGCTATTAAGGCGATTGCACAGATTACATCCACTCGGCATCAAAGATCGCCACCAGTGCAAATATAGGGAACACCCTACACTATACAAAAATGGCTTGCTGTTTTCTTCAGCCGGTGGCTGCACGTTAAGAATAAATTTTGTATCGCACCAAAACAAATTACAACTATATACCAAAAGGAAGGTTGGCATAAAACTTAACAGTCTAGCAGATAAATGCACCACGAGAAGTTCAGAAGCTCAGTTCATTTGACCTGACTATTACATTTTCATGTTGTATTGTCCGATGGAGCACCATAACCCTCGCCTTCATTTCCCCTAGGCTCCTGAACAACATAGCAAATGTCTGATAGTCTGGTTTCAAAACCATGCATATCTTGAAGACATTGAACAATGTCTCTCCTTGTTTCACAAAGGGTCTCTGTTAGGGAATGGACTTGTGTTTGGAGCGCAAATACAACATTGCCTTGATCTTGCATATCTTGATCATGAGGCAGTTTGGACGATATTGCCTTAACAACCAACCTAGTATTACGCAGGAACGTGCTTTTGGCACTGTTAGTGGACAGGTATTGACCCACTGCAACAAGAGCTGACATTGCGGTTATAGTTGCCTCGCCACCTTCAGAAGGTGGCGGTTCCACCATTTTTTCCATAGCTTGTTGAAAAGTTGAGGTTTTACATTATTAGTACCCGAACAGAAGATATTAAGGAGGCAGCAAAACCAAACAAAATAGCTTTGGTCTATATACAGAACTTATTCTGGTGAACCCATGTAAAATATTAGTTGTATTTTATTGCAAAGTACATAAAAAAAACCAGGTTCCAAACATATGGCCATGTACCATCGCTAATGTATTGTCTATTTCTTCACATTGTATTGAGGGCTAAGGATAAAGAGACGAAGTTTATAATACGGTAAGCATAGTATGACATCATTCATATCACAAAACAACTGAGAACAGACAAACAGGAAATTGTAACGTTGTATGGGCAAGTCCAGCACGGAACTAGATTACGGGTCAAGATCAAAGGAACATCACTCCTCTCTTTTAAACCTTGTAAGGTGCAATGATACGCTAAGACAATTGTGTATAAAATTGAAAAGAGTAATAGACATTGGCTGCAAACCATGCAGTTCAAGGCACAAGTCAGAGTAAGTAGTAGTCACTACTAGAAAAAGGGCTATAGATGGGATTGACACTAATGGCGTACCAGACAAGCGGTGCGCCATTAGTATATACTAATGGCGCACCACCTTCTGATACGCCATTAGAGCTGAAACTACTAATGGCGCACCTGGCCCAGGGTGCGCCATTAGTATCATTTTTTTTGAACTAGTGTGCCTGTCCAAACATACTAATGGCGCATCCAGACACAGTGCGCCATTACTAGTTGTAACTAGTAATGGCGCACCTGTCGGAAAGTGCGCCACTAATGTTGTTTTTTTATTATATTTTTTATTCCTTTTTTTGCAAAACTACTAATGGCGCACTGTTCGACCATGCACCATTACTAGTTTAAACTAGTAATGGCGCACTGTGGAATAGTGCGCCATTAGTATGTTTTTTTGTTTTTTTTGCAAAACTACTAATGGCGCACCACCAGAAGGTGCGCCATTAGTAACCTGGATATTTTGGACATCCATCCATCCACCCGACCCAACGCACCAACACACACACACACACACAATCTCTCTCTCTCGCTCGAACCCACCCAAACCCTCGTCGCCTCCTCTCTTCCCCCCGAACCCCTCTCTCCCTCGCCGCCGTCACCACCCACGCCGCCTGGTTCCGGCGAGCTCCGGCCGCGCGCAGCACGCCGGCGAGATCCCCTTGGTCCGCATTTGGCTTACCTCCATGCAGATCCGCGGCTCCCCCACTGGCTAGGATTTTGCATCCCCTTTTGTTCGCCGGGATCCGCCATGGTAGGACACGGCGAGGCCATAGGTGACCGGATCCAGCACTAGTAAGCCCCTCCCCCTCCTTCTTCACCCACCATCTCCTCCTCACCTCACCTCATCTTCTCTTCCTTCTCTGCAGGTCGCCATGGGCATGCCGACGACGACGGCAGGAGGGGCGCACCTCCGTGGGGCGGGACGCCGCCATGGAGATGGATTCCCTTGTCCGGCACCACGCAGCGGCACCATGGAGCCTCCCAGCGCCCCAAACCCTAGCGGAGAGAGAGGAGCTGCTCCTAGTACAACACTCCATGGAAGGGATTTTTTTGGTATTTTTGTTGTTGTTTCTCCTCCTCACCATGATTTATTCATCTCCCCTTCCTCTGTTTTGTGCAGGTTGCTCTAATGGAGAAGCTTCTTCTGCAGGACACCCTCCACCCCTCCCCTGCATCCACCTCCTACCCCCATAAATGGTGAGCTACAACCTCTCTTTCTAGCCCTTGCAAATCTGATCTGGAGTGGACATGAATTGCAATTGTCATGGACACCACATAACAGCAAGTATTGGTTCAGTTTTTGTGTGAAATTCGATTGTCATTGTGCTTTTTGATGCTTGCTTCAGAAAAATAAAATCATGGATAGATAGAAGATGGAAACAGTGAGCTTCCTTTCAAGTTAGTAATACTAAAAATCATTTGGCTCATCAATTTTTCATGTCTTGTGTTAAATCCACTCCATTGCAATCTGGCTATGTATGGATGGTTTGGTACAATTTGCCATGGATGAGTATAGTAGTTACGTACACATGTGCTCTGTAGTTTTAGTCCTTGTGTTGCTGCACTTAGTCTAGAGATACAACAACATTAGTTAGGTCATGGATGGATGGATCAATACATTAGTTAGGGGATGGATGGATGGATCATTCCTATTTATTTGTGCTCTGTTTTCTTTATTATCATATGTTTCTTTGCATTAGCTATTTCATATGTTTCAGATAATTTAGATGCATGCTTATACTCCTATCTATACCAGGTGCATGTGTTGTGCTTGTGTACCTATATACAGAATAGTACCCATGTGTAAGTGGGTGTATGTGTTCTGCTTATAGCAGATGTTTAGTAAATGTGCTATCAATGGCCTATTTCTTCTTGCAGGTTATGGACTATATCTTTCCTTGCCAATTCCCTCTCTCTTAAATCTGATTTGAACAGATGCTGCACTGGTCTATTCACTTTCTTTCTTTCTCTCCTACTCTCACTGATAAGAACAGGTGCTCCTTAATCTTGCCATGCCAGTGATGGTGTCCTGAGGCTCTCATTGTTACTTAAAGATGTTGCACTACTTGATCCAATGATGCAATAGTCCTAGCACTACTAGGCTGCCTGAGGACAATCCCTACTTCAAACCCTACCTCTGGGCTAGTTGATTTGTAGTGGGTTTGTTGGATTTCATCTGAAAACTAACCCAAGCTTAATTGAGGGATCCCCTAATCATGGAGTTAGTTCTAGTTTGAGTTGATCTTTGGGTTTGGCTTTGATCTATACTTTGCTGGCTCTACTTCTGTCTTTTGGGTTATTGGCTCCATTTATGTAGTGTTGGCTCTCTTCTACTGTTTCTTTGATCAACTTAATCTGATTGGGGTTTGACTAATGTTTCCAAACTCGTAAGTGCTAGCTCCTACAGCAAAGGCATTTTGCTAAGGGGAATGCTATATTTAAACCTTGATCAAGTTTTTCATGTTTGTTGTTTCTTGTTTTGCAGGTTGATGAACTGGAAGAAAGAAGCAGAAGATGAAGAACTAGATAGTTTAGTATAGGTTTAGTTTAGGACTTTTTCTAGATACGCCCGCTAATATGATGAATTGTATTCGGAGACTAATATGATGAATTGTATTCAGAGACTAATCTTCTATTGCATTCGATGAATCTGTTGTTGATGTGTGCTGTCTATATTTTGTCCAATTATACATTTTGTAACCTATGCAAAAAACAGAAAATAAAAAAAATAAAAAAACCTAATATTCATACTATTGGCGCATCACATCACAGTGCGCCATTAGTATGCCAAAGGATACTAATGGCGCATCATTAAACAGTGCGCCATTAGTATGCCGAAGTTACTAATGGCGCATCTTGTTGTTGTGCGCCATTAGTATGCCAAAGCACCTGGGTATACATGGCCCCCTGGGAGGCATACTAATGGCGCACTGTTGTATATACTAATGGCACATCTGAAGTGCGCCATTAGTATACCAGATACTAATGGTGCACCCGTGGTGCGCCATTAGTAAAATATACTAATGGCGTGGCACTAATGGCGCACCACTAATGCGCCATTAGTAGGCCTTTTCCTAGTAGTGAGTTAAAAGGCATGAGGATTAAGGACTTACAACAGCGGCTTTGACTGGTGTAGTCATGCCGTTCTTCTTGCTGGTGTGACAGTCCTTGAAGATTTCCACAACATTTGGTTCAGGTACTTTTTGGTCCTTGTGGGCTTTCCTCTGCATTTCGAACAAGTCAATATAGATATGATAATATGGTACAACGAAAAGAGTGAAACAACAGCTAATTACAAGAGCCTCGTAGTGTGCAATATAGCTACGAGATCCTGTCGTCTGTTGGAATTTCACTTTTGTACGGTTGGCCTTGTTCTTTGAACAGTTCACCTACAAGAAGATAGATTTGTGTGGCACATGTGTAAATAGGACTTCAACATGTGATCTGATCACATATATATATAATGTACCTAATACTTTGGATCTGATGAGTGTTTAACAAGGCCCCTCCAGTCTTCATCCGATATATTTTCCACTGGAGATGTTTGGGAAAGTTCACTCTTAGCCTTGCCTTCAAAGTGAGTTTTCCTCAAGTTATACCGATACTATCGCAGAGCAGACTTGAAAACATGGGTGCAAGCTTGTATGGTTGCATCATCTTGGCTATCCAACTTGAACCTCATCTGTTGAAAATTATGGGAGTCTCATTATCAGCAAGCTAGAAAGTATGGGACAGAGCAAGACGATATTACTAGTTTCCATACATAACCATACTTACAGATAAATGGTCGAGGAAGGTGTTGAACTCGGTTTCGTCTTTGTCATTCCTGTACTGAATCCATGTTGGGAGGATACGTACATGACACCTAACGGCAACCGCTGCCTCTGATACTAACTTGGCTGACTCTGTAGCATCACATGGCCTTTTTAAACCTGCCTCAAAACGGATCTCCATTCTTCCTCCTCTAGATTTAGTTAACCTATTGAGCATTATCCCTGATGTTTGTTTCCTCTTGCGCCTAGGTGCTAGTCCAACAACGAACATAGGAAGTGTTAGTGTACATCAAACTGTGAGACTACATATAAAGAAGCATGCAACTGTAACTTGACTACAGCAACTACCTTCTTGCTGTTGAAGCTCACAAGGTTCATCTAATATTGCCAACTCGTCTTGTGTCAAGAGTTCTTGGGAAGTAGTGTCAGGTGGCAAGGGAGCTTGGGAACGTGCTGCTAGCTCAGTTGACGCACGAGTAAGTCGTGCACCCAGTAGTACTGTGGTAGGTGTTGCAAGAACTAGGGCTGTCTCTGCTTGTTTGGTGGTAGCTATTTATTTCTGTTTGGCTTTTTTTGCAGCTCGTGTAGCATGGGATGGCGTGTTTGTAGAATTTTCTGCTGGACTTTGACCTTCTATTGCACCATCAGTACCAGCAGAATCTGCAGGATTCATCCACTTCTCATTCCCTGCCATTCTGTGTTTCTTCCTCTTTCTCTGTGCCATTTTAAGTCAAGCCGACAAGAAAAACGAATAACAATTTAGTTCTTCAGAACAAATTGATGCGTGATGCAGACGGACTGAACTTTGATGTTAGACAACCACATGATAGGAGGATGTAATATGTATGAAAAACAGGACGGAAGAGATAACCAGAACTATGATGTAAAAACTAAGAAGAAGATATTTCACCAAATTAGAAGCAATGGAATGGAAGGTAGACACCCTATGAAAGATGCTACAAATATCGGTCTGCCAAGTTAACAGTGTCTCATCATAAATGGCGTTTAAACAAATGTGAAGCAGTACAAGAAATAAATCATATGCAAGATGCAAACAACATCACACTACCATGTTAGAGGTCTCTCGTCATTAGTGCCATTGCATACTCACAACATTGCATATTCACAACTTATGATGTGTAAACTAAGGAGAAGGCATTTCAACAAATTAGAAGTAATGAAAGCTAGACACCATATGAAAGATGCAACGAATATCACTCTACCAAGTTAAAACTGTCTCGTCATAAGTGCCATTTCAACAAATTAGTAGTACAAGCTAGAAAAGAATGTGAGATGTAACCTATATCACACTCCGAAATCAAATGTGTCTTATGATAAGTGATTGTTACAGGTTACACAACAGTCGTAATTTGATGTAATAACATGGTGTGATAGACAGATATTGTATGTTCTAGAAACAGGAACACGTGTCTTATTCAAGTATAATGTGTAAAGTAAGCAGATGGAATTCAACAAAATTAGAAGCAATACAAGCTAGACATCACACATAACATGCAACCACGTATAACAATGCTAAGTTAGAGGGAGCACCTGTGATGCTGCACTAGGGGAGACGTGCTCATCATAAACACAGCTTTGTTGAGTGTCTATGCATGTGTTGTCTTGGAAATCATCTTGGGGGTGTGGAGGAGTAGAAACTGTAGAGGCCCTCCGTTCGGAAGGAGCACCTTTATCCGCTTCCTTGCTAACTTCCTTCCGCTTTATTGATTTTGAATTGTCAAGTAAAACCAACAAGAAAAAGCAATAAAATTCTCTCTTCAGAACTCATTCATGCATGATACTGACAATCACTACTTTGATGTAAGGCAAACACATGATACCAGGATGGAATATGTACGAAAAACAGGACGACATGGCACGTTCACAACTGTTTGTGTAGACTAAGAAGAAACCATTCCAGCAAATAAGAAGCAATGCAAGCTAGAAACCACATGAAAGATGCAACCAATATGACTCTGCCAAGTTAAAAGCGTCCCATCATAAATGGAATTTCAACAAATTAGAAGGAGCGCATGCTATAAATCATATGAAAGATTCAACTAATATCGCACTGCATATACTAAAGGTGTCTCGTCATATTGATTGATGCAAGATACAAAAAAAAGCAATAGTTTTATGTAAGGACATGCTTAATAGACAGATGTACTATGTACTAAATACAGGAAGGCCTGTCACATTAACAGGTATAATGTATAAGCTAAGCAGACTAGCACATGAAGTTTAACCAGATTGGAAGAATTACAATCTAGACACCATATGCAACATGCAACCACATATTACGCTGCCAAGTTAGAGCAAGCATCTGCGATGCTAGTGTAGGGGAAATGTTGTAATCAACTACAAAGCTACGTTCACTATCTTCATCTAGCATTTCTGTTTCTTGAGAATCATGTCGGGAGGCCGACGCTGCATTCTTTAAATGAGGAGTAGTCCCCTTGCATGCCTGCCTCGTCATAAGTGATTGATGAGGGATACACAAGAACATTAGTTTGATGTAAGAACATGGTTTATACACAGATGTACTAGTATGTACCAAAAACAGAAAGGCATGTCATATTCAAAGGTATAATGTGTAAGCTAAGCAGATGCAATTTAACCAAATTGGAAGCAATACAAGCTAGGCATCCGGCTGGAGTGCTGAGCATGATCATCTAGGACCTGAGAGCCTGGTGGGAAGCGGGCTGCTTCGCCACCATCGCAGCTTTTTACTCCCTCCGTTCCTAAATATAAGTCTTTGTAGAGATTTCACTATAGACTACATACGGAGCAAAATGAATGAATCTACACTCTAAAATGCATCTACATACATCCGTATGTGGTTCATAGTGAAATCCCTCCAAAGACTTATATTTAGGAACAGAGGAAGTAGTTGTCTTCCAGGTGGTGCCTATCTTTGCTAGGCTTGTCACTGGCTCGGCCAGTGCCCTGACTAGCTATTTGTCTTCTGGTGCTCACGGGATGGTGGTTCATGTAAAAAATATATTTCCTTATCTTAATAAAGACCGACTTAGGCCTTTCGAATAAAAGCTAGACACCATATGGAACATGCAACCACATATGACACCACGAAGTTAAAGCAAGCACCTGGGATGGTGGTTCATTACGAGTGAGGTCATCAACTCCAGAGCTACGTTTACCGTTTCCATCTGCTGACACTGCACCCTTTATAGCACTGTAACGTGTCGTGCCTACCCGCGTAGCAAGCTGGAGCAACTTCTCTCTTTTCTTTTCTGCTTCCCTCGAGGCAGACTCTGAAATACCCTTGCATAAAAACACAATAGTGAGAGTATGGGTGAAGTGTGTGCAGAACTAGTGCACTGTAAAAGTAGCAGATAGTAGGTTGGGTGAAATATAAACGACAGGAGACATATGATAGATCTACAACATTGCATGGCAAACAAAATTAGATTCTACTGCATATGATTTTGTAATATATGAGCACAGGAAATGCAGGTACTCCTCTAGCACACCACCACATGTGGTCATATCTAAGATAATAGTCGACTGGAAATAAATAGGTCAGTCAATTTTTTAATGAACTGTCCGATCTATAAGGAACGGGCAGATGGCCTTCGTCTACCTCCCGCCAGTCACTGTTGACGATCTTTCTCGAACCGCCAGCGACCACCGGCCCAGACCCCTGCCTCCGCCGCCCTGCCCTCCCCTCGACCTCACACCACCGCCGTGCTTGGCAGCGCCCTAGGCCATCCCTTTAATCCCGGCCGACCTCCAGTCTCCAGATCGGGCGCCAGTAGATCTAGGCCGCACACGCCCCTAAGATAAACACCAAGGCGCTTCCCCAGCGTAATAGGTGTACTAGCGCCTGTTACGCTGGGGAATGCTTCCGTTAATTGGGAATCAACTGGCCAGAAATTGAAATTCAGGGGGGCGACAGACCTCTAGCTAAGGTGAAATAGTATATGAGGAGAAACCTTGTGCATCGCGAGTTACTAGGAACATCTAGTATGAAGAAGAAGCGGTCAACTAGTGTCTTCTGTGGGATGAATACCGTGCAAGCAGACACATAAGATTTGCACGAATAAGGGAAGAGGAGTACCTGTATCGGTTGCTAGTGTGGTGTCGATATGTCGCAGCGATCTTCTTGTTTTTCCCGGGGGAACCGATGTTTTGGAGAGCCATTGTTCCTTGGACAAACCCATGGCCAAATTCTTGACTGTGTTGCCGTGGCCGTATATCGACGGAGGGGAAGCAAATCCGAGGCGGCGAAGGACGGCGTAGCAGGAACAGCTCCGGTGCGATGGACGGTGGTGAAGTTGGAGCGGCAGCGGTGAGGTGCAGGACGGCATGGTTGAACTGGCTCGGTTACGGACTACTCGGCCTCGGCTTCAACTACTAGCTGGGGAGGGCATTACGGTTGAGGTTGCGGTGGACGCCGACGTCGGGGTATTGGCTCCGGCGTGATGGAGGAGGGCGGCTGTTGATGGGTGGGATGGGGTGGCAGACGAAGGATGCCGGGGTTTCGCGGCTGGTGGAGAGGTAGTTTTGGCGCCCACTGAGTACGAATGGGGAATCGGACGGGTGGGGGGGGAACCATGTTTCGGTCTGGGATGCGCTTGTCTTTGGCTTTTTTGAACAGAAGATGGGACACGCTTGTTTGAAATTTGGGGAAAGTACAAACTTTCCCCCCTCTTAAATTTCGGATCTACTGCGGGTCGGGGCTAGGATGGTAATCCCGGGTGTTCCAAATAGTGGGCAGGAGCGATTTCGGCCACGCGCATGTGTGCTTAGGCGGCCATTGTGTATGTATGTTTTTCGGAGGCGGTTGCGTGGCGTCTAGATGAAGCTACAAACCTACCCCGGTTTAGACCTTTGGACGTCGGGCCGGTAGGTTTCACGGTTCGGAGTTATTTTTTTGAAGTTCGGGTCGGAGTTATTAGAAAAGTAATTCCCTTGTACTACCAAACATTGGTCTCATGCGGTTTCGGGCAAGTAGAGGCTATTTTGGCGCTTCGTTCGAAATTTTGAAACACAAGCATTCACGTTTAGAGTACTCTTGAACTATGAGGATTGACCTAAATAGACAACGTTATATTTGACCTTGTATGTTTGAAAGCCTCATTAAATTATCCGCTTCTTTTTGAAATTTTGACACTTGAAAATCCTATAACTACGATTATTTTGGAATGGAGGAGCTAAATTTGAATCTATTTTGTACACGACTACATATGCTATTATGTACAAAATCAGAGGAAAGATTGGTGCCCCCATAATTTAGGTATGGTTTACAAATGCCATGATATCAAATTCAAATAATTGAATGGACTTCATGTTGAATCGATATTTTTAAACCACCTTAAGTTGAATTCAAATGTATGCTAGTTCATAGGTAGCTATTTATAATGTTTATTGTGTAACTTTCGTATGTATAATGTGCTTTACACACACAACATGAACTATACTCACGTTTGTATTCGATTGCTAAAGCGATGCATTGTCTGGAGTTCAAAATACTAACTATGTGGATCAATTGTGTCGACTAATAACATAGACATGCTCAAATTCGATAGAATCTAGATGTCTGATGGATCAATGACCACTCCTTACGCGAATTGCAAATATCATGATCCCATCCTAATATTTGGATACAATTTATATCTTTAATCAATGTGTATAGCAGTCTTTTACGTGTAGTTTCACTCTCCATCGGTGGTCTCTCACACATGCTCACACACTCTCTCCCGAGGTGTCTTTCTCGCACACATGCTCTAGATATTACCTTCCCTCCCTCTCGTAACCATTTACAACTGTTTTCACTAACCTTTATCACAAGCACTCTTCCTCTCGCAAACATACACACGCGTAATCCCCATCGACCCTTTCTATATACATGGACCTGCCTACGCGTCTCATGTACGCACATTATCTTTAGGCATGTCTCTCACGCATTGTCTCACACCTCTCTTCCTAATCGACGAGTATGATTCTAGCAGAGCATTCTGTAGGATGCCCCTTAAAGCTAGGTTGGATGAATAGTAATATCAGAGATAAAGGGGTTACCTTAGTCCGAGAACCTAGGGTTACAAATCCTAGCTGACTTTGTCAGTGGACACAGAGTCCTTCACAATTCTGCTATCTTTCTCTTGTACGACTAGTCATCCATGGGTCTTCCTAAATGCGTCATGGGCCGAACAATGTGGCGCAGGACGGAACCGAACGAAGGGCCTCACCTCGACCCACCGGACCTCACGCGGTGACACACCCTCTGCCCCCATGTCTCATTATCTTCTCACACCCACACATACCAACACAAACACCAAACACGCAGAAAATTTCTCCTGGTGCCTCTATTCCCTCCCCCCTTGCATATACACACTCAAGGGAATGGAATCTCTTGTCGTGACGTCATATTCGTCTCTCTCTCTCTCCCTAGACCACTCGTAATACACACACATACCTCTCTAGGCCCCGCCAAATGCATCAACTACACATTCACACATGTTACATCACGTACCCCATTGATCTAAAAAGCCTTCTCTTCACGTTTATTTCACATACAACGTTCCTTTTGAATAAAGTGTGGCCAAAAAATTATTTTAGAGTTTCTACATATATACAACATTACAAAGTTATATGGAGGAGTACGAACGCTAATTTGCATTGCATGGTGCCCACAATGATATTTATTCCGCACTATGAATTTGTATATTTTTATACTATATACAAAGTTAATCATAATAAAGAGAAACGAAGAGCATCTC
>NC_041381.1:567647398-567655388 GCF_002162155.2 Triticum dicoccoides | reverse complement strand
CTCCACGTCCTCTAAAAGTAAGCCCCAGAAAATTCACGCATGTTTCATCTTTCTCTCACGATATATGCAATGACAATCATTGTATTTGAAGCGAAAACACAATACGCACATTGGACTTCAGAATCCACTCATTACGGTCACCATTTATGTTTAGTGGTTATTATACAGTCACGGGCTCACCGTACAACTCAGTATTTGCTCATGACATGACTAGTTGACCAATTAAACGCTCCACATGGCACCTCTAGTGTTGCATCACATTATCTCACTACCATCATGCCCCACCTGTCGACTTGTATCTACTCTACATCTACACTCTTATAAAATACATAAAATACACACTCTTATAAAAAACAGAGTTGGTGATGATGGTGTGCCTGCCATCCTGTAATATAGGCCGTCCGATTTATATCTGATGGATAGGAAGGATACTATGGCAATTTTGCAAAAAGGTACCCACACACCTCTCCACATTTGCAAATAAGGCCTTCCCTTGTTCATCCTTTTCTCTCACAAGATAAACAAGTCATACAAATGCATCTTGATGTTACGTGCAACGCACGGGCATCTTGCTAGTAAGAATGAAAACAAACGACAAAAAAATATTTGGACGGTGGTTAGAAGTCATGACCGCGGGCACAACGGACAAGGTGGCCTTGTATTGGTATGCTGAGTCGTCTGTTTTAACACACACACACGCATGCACACGAATTGCATCCACGCAACACTCTCACAAACACATGCACCCACGCACGCACGCAACACTCACACGTACACACGCAGCCACACATGCACGCAACACTCACACGCACGCACGCATGCACACACCAGTACACCACATGACCAACACACACTCTCACGCTCAAGTGCTCAACCTACACGTGTATGCGCACACATCAGGACATGAGAGACACATACACAACCAGGTGATTCCCGCGCACGGGTTGGAGCCTTGTCGCGCTTGCGTAAATTTGTGTTTATCTGACCTTTCCCTATGCGAACTGACAAGTGGGACCCACAAGGAACATGGTGAGTTTAACTAGTCAACATGGTGCCACGCAGACTATTTGGCCGGTCAACAGAGTGCAATCCGATGCTGAACCGTGAGCAAGCGACCGTATAATCACCGCAAAACGTATATAGTGACGGTAATCAGCTTATTCTAAAGTTCGGTGACCGTATTACGCTTTTCTCTCTGTAGGCCCTCCAAAACTACATCTCTACATGTTCTCGCATGTTATAGTACTACTACTACACTCTAACACAATAAATCATATGTGTTTTTAGTTTTACTAGATATCATATTGTTACTTATAATTATTTAGTTTGCATACATTAAAATTGCCTTTGAAATGTATGGCCTGTATCATCTACCGCGCGGGAAAAATCCCACCCTTTCCTGTTTAATTGGGTTTGTATCGATGGATCGTGCGACACAGCAAAACTATAGTACTATACAGTACAAGTGACAGTTCACTGGGCCGTCGTGTCGTCTACTCCTCCGTCGTAAGAGTGGATCGCTCCCTTTCATAAATCTTCTAGTCCCTTTCACCGACATGTGGGACATCAAGCTACCGGGTCCACGTGCTATACCGAAATACAGAGAAGAGCAGCCGGGGTGAAGCACCCCAGTCATGGCGCCGGTGTAGTAATGAGCAATGAGGCATCAAATCACAAAGCTGCACCTTTCCCACAGTTAAGTTGGAGGGACGAAGTAATAATGCTAAAAAAAAGTTGGAGGGACGAAGCAACCATCATTTCACTCGTTGCTGAATCCGCTTCTCCCTCATCTTCTTCAACTTAACCACGTGTTGCTTCTGCCGTTATTCTGCCTCATGTGGGACGCGGATCGGCTTGGTAAAGCACTGACACGTGGGACCGCATGTTAGCAAACCGCCAGGACAATGTCCTTTGAAAATAAGAAACCTCCCCCGCCATCCGCGTGGCAAAATCACCTCCTTTTTACTAATCTTGATTCTATAATTTTTTAGATCAATATAATTGAGATTTGTATAGATAGCACATAGGAGCAAAACCAAGTGGTACGGTTAAGGGCATCCACAATGTGTAGCCAAATGTGAAAATAGCTTTTGGCATCGTGGGAACCATTGTGGACGGTGTTGCCAAAGCCAAAAAGATGGAACCAAAGCTCCCTGATTGATTGATTGAAGGAATAGAAAAATGCAACGTCTCTCCTCTTTCTCCCATGCTTGGACGCATGTACTAGTAGTACAGTATAGAGCACAGAGTCTACTCGCCTATCCCTTCTATCACAAATCACAAAGCAGCGAGGCGTCAAATCACAAAAGCACGGACGAAGCAACCATCATTTCACTCTTCGCTGACTCCGCTTCGCTGATCACCACACTAGTACTCCTAGTAGTACTAGTTCTTTCGTTCAACGGACTTCCTGGATGCAAATAAGGTGGTTGTCTCAGCTTGCAGGCGGCACTTGCGAACGACTTACCGTGGTCTTCCTCAATGGTGTTCTCCGTTGAAAGCACTTCGCCAAACCACAAAAAAAGAGATATCGTCGACGGCATCACAATGGGGAAGGAAGTCCAATATAGTTATTAGTACCTCCATTTTTTGTACACAAGGCCAATATATCAAAATTACAATTTGCAAAGGGCCACTAACACTAATCGAGACAAAATTGATGGGGTTAGCAACCAAGGACATTAATATCCCCTGCATGCATGCAGAAGTGAGAAGGTTGGTTTGCATGGCGCTGCATTGATCAAGCGATGAGGAGTGAGATGGTTAGTTCTTTGGTCTTTGGAGAAAAAAATACGCATTAATTGACATGTGAAACGAGGATTTGTATCGATTAAATCCCGCGAAGGAAAACCCCGCCTTTCTTTTTTAACACTAGTACTCCTAGTACGTACGTACTTATCCTATTTTGGTCTAGGCCTTGCATTGCCAAACTTCTCCACACATTTTTGCCAAGCTTGCCTAAAGTTTTCAAAATGAGAAGGAGGTACACTTGCGCATGGCTGTCGCAGTCGCACCGCACCCTCACACGGTCGCTCCTGCACGTCGTGGTCGCACCGCACCCTCACACAGTCGCTCCTGCACGCTGCAAACCCAACCAAGGGAACACACCCTCACTGACACGTGCTGTCGCATGTGAACAAACCAAACTCAGCCATCCTATCGCTGACACATAATTTTGGTTCATAGAGTATGTTTATCCAACCGCATGTTGGGGAGTATCCGTACGGCCCGTGTGGTGGTATGTTGGGGAAGAAGAAGAGGTGAGGAAGAAGGAAAGAAGGGTTAGGAGACGTAGGATATTCATCCAATCGCCTGAAATGGTAGACTGACCCAAGTCAGGCGACTTTCGTAACAAATATAAGTTTTCACACAGCAAAAGCTCCATAAAAACAACAACATAAAGAAAAACTAGCATTGCTCGCGGAAAGAGACGGCCTCGTCATCTTTGGCTGCCGGCGTGAACCAGCCGTAGCTGTCGGCGTGTGTCTCCGCACCGTGGTTGTCCTCGGCCTCCAGATACTCGTTCAAGCGGAGCGTGCAGGCACTCTGCACGGACGAGAGCACAGCCCGGTTCAAGTCGAGGACATCCGGTTCCGCCTGCAGGAGGGCCTCGATGGCAACGGCATCCGCGCGCTCCACGTCGAGTCGAGCCTCCGCCGCCCGGTTCAAGTCCAGGACTTCCGGTTCTGCCTGCAGGAGGGCATCGATGAGAGCGGCATCCGCGCGCTCTGTGTTGAGTCGAGCCTCTGCCGCCCGGTTCAAGTACAGGACGTCCGGTTCCGCCTGCAAGAGGGCCTCGATGGCAGCGGCATCCGCGCACTCCGCCTCAAGTTGTGCCTCCGCCGCCCAGTTCACCTCCACGACATCCGGTTCCGCCTGCAGGAGAGCCTCGATGGTAGTGACATGCGCGTGCTCCATGTTGAATCGAGCCTCTGCCTCCCGGTCCTCCTTTAGTATCGCCATGTTGAACCGCTGGTCCGCCTGCACCATGGGGGACTCGGACACCGGCACGAAGTCGACGTCCATCGTCTCATACCCATCGGGGGCCTTCTGCACTGCGACCTCCGCCATGAACATTGGATCGGTTTCCTCCTCCTCGTAGCTTGGCTCTAAAGAACTCGGGGATTGGCCCGCCGCAAAGCGAGCTTGGGAACGGAAGTCTGTGGCGCCGACCGCCGCAGCGATTTCTGCGCGGCGCTCCGGCGTCAGCATCTTGTAGTAAGCGATCTTGCGGTGCACCATGGCTTTCCGGCGAACTAGGGGACGCTTGATGCGGGCTAGGGGATCGAAAGGTGGGGGCATGGGCTGAAGATTTGGTGTGGTTTTAGGGCAGTGGCTGGCGTAGGCCGAGCAGCGAAGGTTCTGGTGTGAATAGTTATTCCGGTGATGACCGGTCAATCGGTTTTGACTGTACATCACTCTTGTCGCGTTCGCGTTGCAGCCCGGCACGCTGGACCCTCCATGTTGCTCACCGAATGGAACACGCTTTGTCTTGTGGGACCGCAATTGAGAGCAAACCGACGTCCCTCCCCCTCCCCCGCCCGCGTCATTTATTATACCACCACTCCCTCCGTTTTATGCGGAGTAAATAAAAACAAAGGGAGTATACTACGGATGAGGATACCCTGACGTGGTCGAACCCATTGAGTGACTGACATGCGGGGCCTAGCAAGCATGGGGTCTGCCAGTAAGTGACCGAAAGGGAGGGTAAGGGAGGGATACCTATGTCAGAGGATCCACTTCCACTATACTACTTTGCCCAAATGTTAGAGTAATAATATATGACATGCAACTTACACAAATGTTAGAGTAATAATATATGACATGCAACTTACACAAAACATACAGGGTCTAATGCGTTTTTCGAGGCTAACTTTGACCAAATGTTAGAGTAATAATATATGACATGCAACTTACACAAAGCATACGGTCAAATTCGTATGTGAAAGGAGTTTCCAATGATATAATTTAAACATTATACATCTCATGTACTATTAATCTTGTCAATGGTCAAATTGGAAACCATCTCGAGCACAAATCTAGGAGTACGTACGAATCTAACAATATTGATTGGGCGCTGTTGAATGTTGATACCTTCTTGATCAAAGTAGAGATACTTTGACTACACATAAAACCTATATGTAAACTAGAAAGGATATGAGGGAGTATATTGTACGTTCAAAAACAAAATGAACATTGAATACCCTTTATATATCATTTGCGGATGCTATGATCACCGGTTCAAAATTTTGAATCCGCCTTGGGTATCACGTGCCCGCACTCGTTCCCTCTGGATCTCATCTCGGGGTCCGGAGATCTATTGAAAGAGGACTAGGGTGGGTACATGCGAATGATACTCGGCGGAATGTTCAAATGAGGCATGCGGGAGGATGGACTCGACTGGAGGGCGACATGATCGATGGAAAAGAGGGTTGGAGAGGAATGAGAAATAAGCAGACGCCACGTGATTATACTTGAACTGCTCAAATAAACAATAAGTTGTCTCGCTTGGCCTACATAGTGAAAGGCCTAATGCGCAACGCGGAGCATTGACGCTCGAATATGGCCGGGAAAACAAGGAAACCGACATGTGGGGCACACCCGTCGGGACGACATAGCGCAGACTAGTCCAATGGAGGAGCTGGCCCACGACCGCCTTGCCACCGACAACCGTTCATGTGGGTTGTTGGGGCCAACAACGGGGCGCAGCTCCAGCACCGCCTCTGGACACGGCGACCGCGGTGAGCGACACACTCATATCGTCGCTAGACACGGTCGGTTTCAGTGTGCCGAGGGTGGCGTTAGTGCTGTGGAACGACCAACAGTATGTTTTGTTTGTGCCCAAGGTTGCCGCATCAAAGCATTGGGTAGCCAAAATTTTGGTTGAGCTATTGGTTGCCCATGATTTGGCCGACATTGGCAAGAAAAATGAACTAGAGTTGGCTAGAGTTCATTGGCATGCCAAACAAATGGCAACCATCCAAAGAAAGAGCAATCTTTGTGTTATGACCAAAATTTTGGTTCAGATATTGGTTGCCCATGATTTGGCCGACATTGGCAAGAAAAATGAAATAGAGTTGGCTAGAGTTCATTGGCATGCCAAAAAAAATGGCAACCATCCAAACAAAGACGAATCTTTGGTTCATGACCAAAATTTTGGTAAGGTGCACTTTGGCCACAATCCAAACACACCCCAACACCCGGCTCATCGGGTATGCACGGGGCACCGTGACGCGTCCCCGGAGTGGTGTAGCGCGGCCAACTGCATCCTCTGGACCTGAGACCATGCCGGGTCATCTTGCTTTTTCAATGACATGCGGGGATCACATGTGAGCAAAGGGCATCTCCAACGTTGCCATGACCGCAGCTGACTACCCTGGCACACCAAAACCCTCATCCCTCGCGCCGTCGCACGGTGCGTTCCCAGCCGGCGCCAGCTGCCCGCATTCATGTCGTCCGTTTGTATGTCGTTGTTAAGAGGCTCGGTGCCCGAGGAACCAACTCCGACAACTTAATGACTCACCCGGACGCTTGCCTCACCGAAATGCGCTACTTAAAGCGGCAACGCCCAGCTAACCTCCACACCATAGCGCATCGTCCTCCTACCTGGCACCACATCCGCCATGACCACAAGTGCGAACACTCTGTGGGAGAGCTTATCTTCGGGGATGAAGGTCGAGGTCGCCGCCCTCGCTCAAGTCGCCTCTCGCGACGCAATAGCGGCGTAGCCGGACGCGGACGCAACCGCACAAGCGGTGGCCACGCTGGCGGCCGACGACGGGAGCACCGTTAGCCACGCGTCCTTCTTGCCCCCGTCCAGCGTCCGGCACCGCCGAGGTCAGGGACTCCTCCGAGGATGAGTAGGGCATGGGAGGCAGCAGGGCATGGTGTGCCAACTGGTCGGTCCGTCTCCCGTGTTCTACTTTTCCTCGCCGGAGACTGCACCTTCACTTTACGGGTCTTGAACCCCGCCCCTGTACATAGAGATCGCAGATGGAGGACGTCGGTCACCGCTGTACGGCCGTAGAACAGGTTTGGGGTGGGGTTTCTTTTATTTTTCTGTCATATAGAAGTTCGAAATGTAATGAAAATATGCCGTCCTTGCATTAATCTTGGCTGGTGTATATGAACTTTCACAATAATATACATATTGTAGGAGTACTAGCAAGATGCCCGTGCGTTGCATGGAAGATCAAGATCTTGTGGGAGAAAAGGATGAACGAGGGAAAGCCTTATCTTCAAATGTGGAGTGGAGTGTGGGTAAATTGTCATAGTTTCCTTCCTATCCGTTAGATATAGATCGGACGGCCGATATTGCAGGATGACAGGCACACCATCATCACTAACTCTGCTTTTTATTGAACCGAGACAAATCTAACATGCGAAGTAAAATAAACACATAGGGTCTATACATACACAAATTATCTTAGGCACTCCAATAGTACGTTCACTACACATTCACACATTTCACATCTTTCTACATCTACGGGAACCTACGAAAGGGTTAACGTAAATTGCCTCTCTCTCTCCTCCCCTGATTTTCATGGTGGTGGGCCCCTCCCTCCCCCCAATCTACAATCAACAGCTCACACGTTTCACATTACGTTAATTACATAACTGGGATTACTAGGTGTAACATTACTCGTCCTAAAAAACCCAACTAAGCCAACCTCCCAGCATATCGCGCGGGAGAAGACCCGACCGCGCCGTTTTAGTAGTAGTATCAATGGATCGCGTGAAGCAACAATTTTTTTTTTGAGGGGGCAAAGCACCTAATTTTTTTTTGAGGAAAAAAGGCGGTACACTCACAGCACTCCTGTCGCACTCACGCGCTTCGGCTTGCCTCTTCACTGACACGTGGGACTGCACTTGGAGAAACCGACCATGCGCCAAACTCCCCTCGCCTACCGCACGAAAATCCTCCCCCCCCCCACACACACAAAAATTCCCCCCAAATCGGATTCATCCGCCCTTCGGCCAACTAGCAAAT
>NC_041381.1:567639526-567646757 GCF_002162155.2 Triticum dicoccoides | reverse complement strand
CCCCACCATCCCCCTCCACTCCATTCGCTCCGCCAAACCCGCCCTCCCTGCCGCGCCGATACGTCGTCGCCGCAGTTCATCGAGGGGACGCATGATGATTCTCTCGCTCCCATAGTATGATATCGTAGACTGCCGTCCTCTAGCCGCGCCGCCACCTATGGCTATGTTCTTGTGGAGGCGCACCGCGGTCAGCGCCGCTACCGCTGGAGACGTTCATGTGGATACGCACGGCGGTCAGCTTCTCCCACGGTACGCGCATTCTAGACTGAGGCCCCATTCATGTCGGTGTAGCGCTGAATGTTAGCTGATAGACGCTGGTAATCTCACTGTTTGCCGAAGTGGTTTACTGTGAATATGCTCTACTTAAGAAGCTTCCTTACCCTATTCTGCACTCAATCTGCTTAGCTGAGATGGCATGCCAAGGCCGATTAGTTGCAAAAATATCCTGCCATATATTTATTGTGACGTAGATTGCCATGGTCTAGTATCCAATCTGTTAGGTGAAATAGCTCTACACCGTTTTATACTCGATCTTTGTTGCTGCGATGGCCTTCGATAGTTCGATGGCTGTGTGCTCGGCCTCATTGACTGCTGAAACAGCCTGCCATAATTTAGCACTCAAATCTGTTTGCTAAATTAGCTTTACATATATTTCGTTACTTAGATCTGCTCGTCCAAATATCTTGCCATAGCTTTAGACATCGACCTAGCTATTTTTTTCTGGACTTCATAAAAAAGCATATATGTTTTTCCTGTAATATCTAGTAGAAGAACTAATTTGTATGTATAACAGATGGACAGGACTTGAAATAACTTCTGCTCGAAGATTCTCCGCTGCATATGTCGAGAGGGTTGAAAACTTCATGATCTTTATCAGAGCTGAGTACGGTGGTCCGAAACCAGATGTGCTCTGCCCATGTAGCAGTTGTATGAATTCAGTTACAAGACCCCAGTCAACTGTGCAAAATCATCAACACTTGTATGGGATGTCGGTCACATATACTAGGTGGGTTCATCATGGTGAAGCTGTGAACGTCAATGTTATTGACTACGTGGAAGAAGCAGATCACCATCTTGATCTACCTGATGCTCAGGTGGAAGAGGAGGAGGAGGAGGTGGTGGCAGAGCCAGTGAGTTTGACCAACATGGAAACAATGCTACAAAATGCTCATGCACTCCGTGAACTTTCACCTGCAGAAGAAAAATGGTGGGCCCGCATGTTGGAAGAATGCAACGTTGCTGTCACCCTAGGAAATAAGCTTTCAGTATTCTCAGCTATGGTCACCTTTCTTCAGGTGAAGACATCTGAGCGAATGATCAACAAATCATCTGAAACAAGAGAGGATGTACTGTGACATTCTAGGAACTAGGAGTACAGAGATCAGATTGTAATGAGCCATCCATCTCATGGTAGTGAGTGGAAAATCTTCAATGATAAACACAAAAAGTTTGCTGCTGACCCGAGAAACATTAGACTTGGCTTAGCTTCAGATGGATTTAACCCATTTGGCCACCAGAGCACCACATATAGCATGTGTCCAGTGCTTGTTATCCCTTACAACATGCCTCCAAATGTCTGCACCAAAGAATCAAACTACATGATGGCCTTGCTCATCCTAGGTCCAAAAAGTCCTGGAAAGGATTTTGATTTGTTCATGGAGCCTCTTGTGGAGGAACTTCAACAGCTATGGAAGGGTGTTCTCACTCGAGACCTATATAGCAGCCCACCAGCTGATTTCTTTCTACGTGCTGTTATAATTTGGTGCATCCATGATTATCCGGCTTGGGGCACTATGTCAGGGCGAACGACACATGGTTACAATGCATGTGTTCACTGTGACAGGAATCCGCTGTTATACGCAATACTTAGCAAGATCTTTTACATTGGACACCACCGTTTCCTTGCCAAGGACAAGCCGCATCCTAGAAAATACCGAAGACATGTGTTCAATGCAAAGCATGAAAACTGTGATGGGCCAAAGAGGCTCACCGCCGATGAGTTGCAAGTGGAATTAGAGAAGGTCAGGCATATTACACCAAGAAACCATCCTGGTAATGCTAGCAGGAAAAGGAAGCGTGGCAGGGCAGAAGAGAGATTATTGTTTACCCGCAGGTCCACTTTGTGGGACTTGGAGTATTGGAAAGATTTAGATCTGCGGCATAATCTTGATGTGATGCAAATCGAGAAAAATATATGTGACAACATTATCGGCACACTTCTTAATATTGAAGGAAAGACGAAAGATACCTTAAAATCTAGGATTGATTTGACACACCTGGGTATCAGAAAGGATTTGCAGGTGCAAGATGAAGGTAAACCACGGGATATGGCACCAGCTGTGCACGTCTTGGACAAGGTAAGAAGAAAAGAATTCTGCGAGGTCCTATCATGTGTGGGATTTGCTTCCAACCCTGAAAGGAGAGTCAGTGCAGATGGAAACAAGGTACAAGGGTTGAAAACTCATGACTGCCATGTCCTACTTCAAAGGGTTTTACCTGTTATCCTTAGAGGATTGGGCAACCACTTATACAGAGCAGTTGCAGAGTTGGGACAATTCTTCAGGGAACTCTGCAGTAGAAATATCAGGATAGATGCTTTGGAGCGTCTTAGAGACAAGATACCAACTATCCTATGCGACCTTGAGAAGATATATCCTCCAACCTTCTTTGATGTGATGGTGCATTTGGCTGTTCATCTACCTGATGAGGCACTACTTAGAGGTCCAGTATAGTATGGCTGGATGTACCCTATTGAAAGGCGGCTAGGCACTTTCAAGGGCTATGTTAGGAACAGAGCTAGACCCGAAAGTTCCATTGCAGAGGCCTACATTGCTATAGAAGTGTTGACATTCTGCTCAAAATACATTGAAACAGCTGATCAGCTTAGCAAAGACGTGGGTGAAGACAATCCCGGGCTCAATGTTTTCGATTATTCTGTTCGAGTTACAGGGAAGAGTCGACAAGAGGACAAACCTAAAGATTTGGACAAAATGTTTTGGTATGTGTTGAATAACTGTCCTCAGATACTACCTTATATCAAGTAAGTGCAGTACTGCAGCTTATACATCGTAATCTACTAAACTTGCAGCACATTCTTATATATTTAGATGTTTGACGCGATCACTATGTTGTGCAGCATCTACAAAGAGGAGTTACTGCAAAATCCAAGAAACATCGACAAACTGGTTATGGCAGGATTTACGAAATGGTTCAAGAACCATGTAAGCTTTTGAAGTGCACTGTCAGTTTTTTTAATATATTGAGTAAATAAGATGATCAGCTGGTCTATTTTCTAACCATAGGTTAAGAAGATGAGGGAGGATGGGCAGGCAGTTGATGATGCCCTTTACTCACTAGCAATGGGTCTTGATACTCGGGTAAGACATTATGAATCTTGCGTTATTGGAGATGTGCGCTACAACACCCTTGCACGAGACGAAGGTAGGAAGATACAAAACAGTGACATCATGAGCACGGATACGTATGACAAAGAGACAATTGAAATGTATGCTAACATAATAGACATTGTTCGGTTGCAGTATATCTACAGTTTCGAGGATCATCGGTGTGTGGTTCTGTTGTGATGTCGTTGGTATAACCTATTTTCCAGGATCGCAAAACCCAGAGCTGATGATTATTTCAAATCCATCAATGTCAAGGCGGTGTACCAGACCAACGAGCCTTTTATTTTGGCAAATCAAGCAACACAGATATTTTTCTTGGAAGACACATTTGCACGTAGCGATGACTGGAGAGTATTGCAAAGGTTTGAGCAGAGGAATTCGTTTAATGAAGTTGCACAACAAGATGATGCTTACACTGCTCCTGATGTACAAGATAACACAAATGTTCCTAATATCTTCGAGAACCATCACGTCAATGACGTCGGCGAAAAGATTGCCTGTCGTGCTGTGGACATACAAGAGTTGATCAAGAAGAAGCCAACATTCGAGGACGTTGAGGACGAAGAAGAAGATGACACCATGGGGAATTACGATTCAGACTAATACACATGGCGAATATGTTGACGCTGCTGCTGCGGATGATGATTACATTACTTTTGCCGTATTTGCCTGTCAGAAGACGTTTTTTATCTACTATGTGAAATTGTGTTTGCTATGACAACTGAAACCTGATGAACATGTTGTTTAGTATTTTGTTGTGAGAACATTACTTGTTATGTATGCTGATTTGTGTTTGGTGATTGTATGACAACTAAAACATGATGAAATTGTTGTTTAATTGTACTCATATTTGGCTGTGAAACTTGAATTTGATGACATAGTTTGCTGTTGGACTGCAATTTGCTCGACGTCTTCGAATGAGAACAAAGCTGACTCGGCAGGGCCTCTATTATTTATTTATTTATGAGAAAAAGGGGATACCTCCTGATTTCCGTTAATAGAAATCATTAGATGTTCACAACACTACGCCCAGCTTGCTACACAGGTTTCATTCATTACTAGTTTCAGCAAAGTGCTCATGTCGTAGCCACTGAATACATCACGAGTGCTACATACACTGCAAATAAAGAGACAATCATCCTACAGAGCACATCAATTTTCCCATTATCTTCACAAGCTCTTTCATCTCCTCATTGCTGTCAAGGCTGTTCAGCAGCTGTTGCTTGGCCATGATCAGAGGAACTGCATCTTTAACCTTCTGCTCTGCATCTTCCTCTTCTGTCAATCCTTTAGTTACTTGTCCAACACCCCAACCTGCTGGTATTGGGATTCCTCGGCTAACCAAATAATCAGCGTAGTTGCATTCCCCCACATCAGCAACTTCCCAGAAATACAAATCACATGAATCTTCCCTTTTCTGCATGAATCAAATTGGAAGATCATCAACCAAACTATTAAAAAAATTAGCAACTGAAAGCAGCAGAACAACACTTTAACATATTATTACCCCATGATTCGGGCATTTGTAGAAGACTCAGCCAGGGTTGAGGATTGTGGTTGAGACGCGATGGATGACTCTGCGTGATTTGCAGCAATGGCACCACACCAACGGCAGCGGGTTGCAATGAGCAATCAGCTGCGGTGCGCGTGCGGGCAGGGGTGTGATGAGACCCACAGGCGATGGTACGGGTGGCGACTTGGCGCATATCTGGTTGTTGCCTGCTGAAGAGCAGGTGGACGAGCAGCCAGTGGACATGGTTGCTGTGGCCAGAGCTTCTGATGCTAGGCAGATAAGTAGAGAAGAGGAGAAGCGAACATTGGATATGTCAGTTTCATTACTTGCAGAGTAGCATAGCACCATATATAGTCATAGTCTAGGTTTGGATTTGAACAAGCTACATGAGCACGTCTCTCTTTTTTCTAAAACTCGGCAATGTCTCTTTACTGGTACACTAGCTTGTTCTGTACGCCTTCCCAAGTCTTTGATTTTCTTTCCCTTTTTTTGCAAGGAAGGAAGGAGGACAAAATTCAAAGTTCCTGGGACTCGAACCCAAGACCTCTCGATTGAAAACCATGGGTGCTAGTCACTTATGTGGCGAACGTTCCCTGTGAGGAGGACGGTAGACAAACGCATTTTCCTCGCAGTTTTCTTCCTATATATAAAAAAGTATGCTACTTGGTGTCCACTTAGTCAGCAAACGATTGTGCCAACCTTGACCGTTGGATTTACATTCAACGTCTGTCGCGTTTCTTCAGTCTCTTCTTCCTCGAGCCGCCAAAGCCAAACCAGCGCCAGCGGGACCGCCTGCTCTCGCCTCCCACGGCTGTCTGTGATCTTCCCCGGCTCCTGTTCGTTCCTGTCTGAGGCCTCACCATCGTCCTCCGCCTTGGTTCGCTCGCTGCGGCGACGCCCTCCGGTGTTGTCAACATGGTCAACAATCAAGAGGAATAAGGAGATGACTGTACATGGTGAGGATGACAATAGGGACCCAGCAGCGCGCATAGTAATTTTGTTTTTTCGGGACGGAGAAGGGTATCAACTGGGTTGTGCGGGACCCGTGGCCCATCTAGCCCAAGCTTTTATTTCATATGTTTAGCACATGACCAGCCCAATTTGTTTTTTTCCATTCTGAAAAATGGCTAGCCAGCTATTTTGTTTTTTGCAGAATAACCAACATAGGCCTACTTGCTTTTCTACGCCCTGCTGGGCCGGAAATCTTTCAAGACGAGGAGGGACGCATTTTGCCCAGAAAATGGGCTATAAGTAATAAGAAATGGGCTATAAGTAATAATAAATGGGCTGTAAAATGAAAAAATACAGCAAACAGGCAATTAGTTCCAAAATACTGTTTTCTTTCGGATTTTGATATTTTAAATTTCATTATTTTTGTGCGGGTAATATTTCATTGAATTTAAATTAAGGTATATTTAGATTTAAGATTAATTTGAATCTGGCTAGAAATTTCGGGTTGTATGATGTTTGGGACAGGTTTGGAGGCTGACTTGTGGGTCTACTAGGTTGACGTGTACTTTGGCTTTGTCAACTTAGTCCACAAACGATCCTAGCTGCAGTGACCGTTGGATGTTAATCCAACGGCGGTGCTGCTTCTTCAATATGAACGATTCTAGCTCAAGTGACCGTACGATGTCCATCCAACGGTCGTAGTGCTTCTTCAACCTCTGGTCTTCTTGCTCCAGTCGCCCAAAGTAGTGCCGGTCATGCCGCATGCTCCTGCCTTCCGTGGCCGGCTATGCTGACGCGGAGGCCTCACCGCCCCTACTATTCCCATCGCTGGCCAGGCCCTGCGGCGACGGCAGCCTCACACCGCAGCCGAACCAATGAACCCTCGTACTCCTCTCCGCGCGGGCTTCCACTGCCGCGTCTTCCTCGGCTCCCCGTCGTCCCCTTCCTAGGCCTCGCCGTCGTCCACCACCCTGGTGCTCTCGGCGCGGCATGGTCAACATGGTCAAGGAACGACTTCCATCGGACGTGGACTGTACATGGAGAGGCTGACAGCTGGGTCCATGGCTGCAGCAAGGAAGTGCCTCCTTATTACTCGGAAAATAATTATTCCTCCACCTGACAGCTAGGACCCACCGGACGGGCCACTGTATTTCGCGAAAAAAACATTTCCCCCTGACTGCTGGGACCCACCAGCTACATATTCGAACGCAAGGAAGTGCGTCCAGGCAAAAAAATGATTCGCCCCCCTGACTGCTGGGACCCACCAGCTACATCTTTGGACGCAAGGAAGTGCGTCCGGGCAAAAAAAAAGATTCGCCCCCCTGACTGCTGGGACCCACCAGCTACATCTTCGCACCCAAGG
>NC_041381.1:567636105-567639285 GCF_002162155.2 Triticum dicoccoides | reverse complement strand
GCGGGCAAAAGAAAAGACGATTCGCCCCCTGACTGCCGGGACCCACCATCTACATCTTCTTACGCAAGGAAGTGTGTCCGGGCAAAAAAAAACACGATTCGCCCCCCTAACTGCTGGGACCCACCAGCTACATCTTCGCATGCAAGGAAGTGCGTCCGAAAAAAAAATGATTCACCCCCCTGACTGCTGGGACCCACCAGCTACATCTTCACACGCAAGGAAGTGCCTGACAGTCGGGACCCACCTGGTCGAAGCGTACGTAGTGTTGTCATTCTGGTCGCGAACGTGTTCGTACATATATACTGGTGGATGTAGAGGCGCGCACGTGTTGTAGTAGAGGCGCGCACATAGCATGTACACGTACGTACAACGGCCAGGGTGCAAGAAAGAAAATACGGCCACATATGTGTACATACGGGCGGGGTCTCAAATGCCTACTCGCGAATATATACGTATGGCCAGGGCTCGTGTACATTGGCTGGGTCGGAACAGAGAAACAGCGTCGTCGTCGTGTTCATGGGGAGCCAACCGGCTGGGTCGGAATGGAATGCGTGGTCGTGTTCATCGGGAGGGCTTGGATGGAACAGGCGATGGAAACGAGGCCTGGCGTACCGCAGAACGGAGGAAACGGCCTTGTGTTCGACCGGCCACGTTCGAAACGGGGGTCATGTTCATCGAGAGGGGTCTGGCGTACCGTAAAATGGAGGAAATGGACCTCCTACGGTCGAAACGGGGGTCCTGTTGATCGGGAGGGGTGTGGCATACCGCAAAACGGAGGAAACGGACCTCCTACGGTCGAAACGGGGGACCTGTTGATCGGGAGGGTGTAGTGTACCGCAAAACGGACGAAACGGACTTGTGTTGGAGCGCTAGGTCGAAACGGGGGTCCTGTTCATCGGGAGGGGTGTGGCGTACCACAAAACAGGACTCCACGGGATACTGTTCATCTCGACCGTCGACCTCCTCCAGCCTCCACTGGATACCGTCGACCTCCTCCAGCCTCCACGGGCTCCTGTTCATCCAGCCTCCACCGCGCGCTACTCCACCGGCTACTGTTCAACTACCCCTCCACGGGCACCCCTCCACCGTCTACTGTTCATCCAGCCCTCCACACCACGGGGTCCTGTTCATCCACCCCTCCACAGGCAACCCCTCCACCGTCTACTGTTCATCCAACCCTCCACGGGGTCGTCCTGTTCATCCAGCCCTCCACACCACGGGGTCCTGTTCATCCAGAGGCAACACCACGGGTCGTGTTTGTCCACTCCCACAACTCACTATTCATCCAAACCCCACCGCAACGCTCACTGTTCATCCAGAGAGGCGGCATCGATCGGCTTCAGTTAGCAGCAATAGCAAATGAATCGCTCGATCGGGTTCAGTTAACAGCCATCGATCGATCGCTCGGGTTCAGTAACGCGTAGCCTGCAGTGCAATCGCTCGGGTTCAGTTAGAGGCCAACACCCCGCTCGGGTTCAGTTAGAGCCAATGCCTCGCACACACGCGCGTACGTGTACGAGAGAAACGTGCATCGCTCGGCCCCCGACCTCCCATCCTAACCGGCAACTCCCCGAAATTTTCCTCGCCCTCGCTTCTACCATGGTTTTTTCCGTCATGGACGGCCCAAAGAATGTAATGTAGCTGCGTCTCCGGCACGCCCAGGACGAAAAGCCCATTTTCTGTCATGATTTTTTGTCATAGAAGTAGGAGCCCACCACATCTATGATGATACCGGGTTTTGTCACAATTATCGTCATAGAAGTGTCATATGTATGACAGAAAAAAATTCGTTCGGCCCAAAATGTCATGGACGTGTCCTTTTTTTGTAGTGCAAAGTGCATACGGATCTGAATGTCGCAGATCTGCTGACTAAACCTCTTCCACGAGCAAAACATGATCAACACCAGAACTCTATGGGTGTTCAATTCATCACAGTGTAACTAGATTATTGACTCTAGTGCAAGTGGGAGACTGTTGGAAATATTCCCTAGAGGCAATAATAAAATGATTATTATTATATTTCCTTGTTCATGATAATTGTCTACTATTCATGCTATAATTGTATTAACCGAAAACTGTGATACATGTGTGAATACATAGACCACAACATGTCCCTAGTAAGCCTCTAGTTGACTAGCTCGTTGATCAACAGATGGTCATGGTTTTCTGACTATGGACATTGAATGTCATTGATAACAGGGTCACATCATTAGGAGAATGATGTGATGGACAAGACCAAATCCTAAGCATAGCACAAGATCGTGTAGTTCGTTTGCTAAAGCTTTTCTAATGTCAAGTATCAGTTCCTTAGACCATGAGATTGTGTAACTCCCGGATACCGTAGAAGGTCTTTGGGTGTACCAAACGTCACAACGTAACTGGGTGACTATAAAGGTGCACTATAGGTATCTTCGAAAGTGTCTGTTGGGTTGGCACGAACCAAGACTGGAATTTGTCACTACGTATGACGGAGAGATATCTCTGGGCCCACTCGGTAATGCATCATCATAATGATCTCAATGTGACTAAGAGGTTAGTCACATGATCATGCATTATGTAACGAGTAAAGTGACTTGCCGGTAACGAGATTGAACGAGGTATTGGGATACCGATGATCGAATCTTGGGCAAGTAACGTACCGATTGACAAAGGGAATTGTATATGGGATTACTTGAATCCTTGACATCGTGGTTCATCCGATGAGATCATCGTGGAACATGTGGGAGCCAACATGGGTATCCATATCCCACTATTGGTTATTGGCCGGAGAGCTGTCTCGGTCATGTCTGCGTGATTCCCGAACCCGTAGGGTCTACACACTTAAGGTATTCGATGATGCTAGGGTTATTAGGAAGACTTGTATGTGATTACCGAATGTTGTTCGAAGTCCTGGATGAGAACCCGGACGTCCTGCGGAGTTCTGGAATGGTTCAGAGGTGAAGATTTATATATGGGAAGTTGTAATACGGTCACCGAAGAAGTTCGGGGGCATACCGGTATTGTACCGGGGCCATCGGAAGGGTTCTGGGGGTCCACCGGGAGGGGCCACCTCCCCCGGAGGGCCACGTGGGCTGTAGAGGGAAGGGAACCAGCCCATAGAGGGCTGAGTGCCAACCCCCCTTGGGCCCATGCGCCTAGGGTTGGGGGGGGGAACCCTAAAGGGGGCGCCCCCCTTGCTTG
>NC_041381.1:567494105-567635597 GCF_002162155.2 Triticum dicoccoides | reverse complement strand
GGCCCCCTTACCCCTTGATACGTCTCCAACGTATCTATAATTTTTGATTACTCCATGCTACTTTGTCTACTGTTTTGGACTATATTGGGCTTTATTTTGCACTTTCATATTATTTTTGGGACTAACCTATTAACCGGAGGCCCAGCCCAGAATTGTTGTTTTTTTGCCTATTTCAGTATTTTTAAGAAACAGGATATCAAACGGAGTCCAAACAGAATAAAACCTTCGGGAACGTGATTTTCTCACCGAACGTGATCCAGGAGACTTGGACCCTACTCCAAGAAGTGCCAGAGGCGGTCACGAGGGTGGAGGGCGCCCCCTCTAGGCGCGCCCCCTGCCTCATGGGCCCCTCGGAGCTCCACCGACGTACTCCTTCCTCCTATATAGACCTACGTAACCCCGTCAGATCAGATACGGAGCCAAAAACCTAATTCCAGCGCCGCAACCTTCTGTATCCACGAGATCCCATCTTGGAGCCTGTTCCGGAGCTCTGCCGGAGAGGGCATCTACCATGGAGGGCTTCTACATCAACACCATAGCCTCTCCAATGAAGTGTGAGTAGTTTACTTCAGACCTTCGGGTCCATAGTTATTAGCTAGATGGCTTCTTCTCTCTTTTTGGATCTCAATACAATGTTCCCCCCCTCTCTTGTCGAGATCCATTCGATGTAATCTTCTTTTTGCGATGTGTTTGTTGAGATCGATGAATTTTGGGTTTATGATCCAGCTTATCTATGAACAATATTTGATTCTTTTCTGAATTCTTTTATGTATGATTGATCTATCTTTGCAAGTCTCCTCGAATTATATGTTTCGTTTGGCCAACTAGATTGGTAGTTCTTGCCATGGGAGAAGTGTTTAGCTTTGGGTTCAATCTTGCGGTGTCCTTACTCAGTGACAGAAAGAGTTGCAAGGCACGTATTGTATTGTTGCCATCGAGGATAACAAGATAGGATTTTTATCATATTGCATGAATTTATCCCTCTACATCATGCCATCTTACTTAAAGCATTACTCTGTTTTACTTAATACTCTAGATGCATACTGGATAGCGGTCGATGAGTGGAGTAATAGTAGTGGATGCATAATCGTTTTGATCTACTTGTTTTGGACGTGATGCCTATATACATGATCATACTTAGATAATCTCATAATTATTCGCTTTTCTATCAATTGCTCAACAGTAATTTGTTCACCCACCGTAGAATACTTATGCTCTTGAGAGAAGCCACTAGTGAAACCTATGGCCCCTGGGTCTATTCTCATCATATCAATCTATATTACTTTATTTACTTGCTTTGTTTTACTTTGACTTTTACTTTTTACTTTGCATCTATCTATCAAAAATACCAAAAATATTATCTCTATCAGATCTCACTCTCGTAAGTGACCATGAAGGGATTGACAACCCGTAAGTGTTGGTTGCGAGTTGCTATCGTTTTGTGTAGGTACGAGGGACTTGTGCGTGATCTCCTACTGGATTGATACCTTGGTTCTCAAAATCTGAGGGAAATACTTACGCTACTTTACTGCATCATCATCTCCTCTTCAGGGAAATCCAACGCAGTGCTCAAGAGGTAGCAAGAAGAATTTCTGGCGCCGTTACCGGGGAGTTCGCGCAAAAGTCAACTATACCAAGTACCCATCACAATCCCTATCTCTTGCATTACATTATTTGCCTCTCGTTCTCCTCTCCCCCACTTCACCCTTGCCGTTTTATTCGCCCTCTCTTTCCCAATATCCTCCTCTCTTTCTCTTTTGCTTTCTTCGCTTGTCCTCCTGCCTGCCCGTGTGCTTGCTTGCTTGTCATCATGTCTAATTCTTTATCTTCTCCATTATCTCCCGAGAATGAAGTTCTAAATTTTAAACAAAGGGAGGGAGAAAATCATAAAGATGCTTGGTATAGAATTTGCAATGCTCAAAATAGATCTACCAGGAAGCAATCTACTTCAGTTCTTCGTCGTAATTTTTATGTAGGTGCTAATCCTTGGTATAGATATATCCTTGATACCATTACTGGAGGGAATTTCTTGGGTAGCCACACTTTTGATTCCTATAATGCTTTAATAGATTTATTCGGCACCCCACCTCTTTTGATTAATGGAACTACGTTAACTTTGGAGCATGTTATGCAAAGACTTGAAATTATTGATAATAAAGTTGCTACCATTGAATCAATTGAAAATCTTTATAAAAAGATCCACAATCAAATTACCCAATATGGATCTAAGGTAGGAATGACTTTGAAGAATATTAAAGAAAAAGAACCCATAGTTAATGATAAAATAAATCTAGATTCCACAAGAATCGATAAACTTGAGGGTATCATTACCAATTTGGGAACCGCTTTTTCTTACGTACAAAACACTCCAAGTTCTTCTACTAAAAATACTAAGCTAATTTATGTTCCTAAGAATAAGGGTGAATTATCTAGTAAGGAAACTGCGGATCTTAAATCTATAAGTGTTCATCCCAATCTTTTTACTATCATTAAGGAACCTTTTGCTATGAATGAATTTTTTGATCTTTTGCCTGAAAATTTGATAATTACTATAAATAAAGGAAATTCTGAAGGAGGTAGATGCCTCGTTGAGGAATTGCCTACCAAAGATGGTAAAACTTAGATCTATCTTTGCTTTTATGCCTAGCTAGGGGCGTTAAACGATAGCGCTTGTTGGGAGGCAACCCAATTTTATTTTGTGTTCTTTGTTTTTGTTCTTGTTTAGTGCTAAATTTTGTTTCTACTTTCTGTTTACATGTGGTTTTGTGTTTTAATTAGTGTTTGTGCCAAGTAGAACCTATAGGATAAGCTATGGTGATAGTTTATTTGATTCTGCTGAAAAACAGAAACTTTGCGCTCACGAGAAAAAATTCAATAAATCACAGGAACGAGATTTTGCATTGATTATTTTTTCTTCTGATCAATAAACAAATTTTCTAGTGCGTACTATTTTGGTAGGATTTTTTAGAGTTCCAGAAGTTTGCGTTAGTTACAGATTGCTACAGACTGTTCTGTTTTTGACAGATTCTGTTTTTCGTGTGTTGTTTGCTTATTTTGATGAATCTATGGCTAATAAATTAGTTTATAAACCATAAGGAAGTTGGAATACAGTAGGTTTAATACCAATATAAATAAAGAATGAGTTCATTACAGTACCTTGAAGTAGTCTTTTGTTTTCTTTCACTAACGGAGCTCACGAGATTTCTATTGAGTTTTGTGTTGTGAAGTTTTCAAGTTTTGGGTGAATTCTTTTGATGGATTATGGAACAAAGAGTGGCAAGAGCCTAAGATCGGGGATTCCCATGGCATCCCCAAGATAATCCAAGGACACCAAAAAGTCAAAGCTTGGGGATGCCCCGGAAGGCACCCCCTCTTTCGTCTACTTCCATCGGTAATTTACTTGGAGCTATATTTTTATTCACTACATGATATGTGCTTTGCTTGGAGCGTCTTTATTATTTGTGTCTTTGCTTGTTAGTTTGCCACAATCATCCTTGCTGTACACACCTTTTGAGAGAGCCATACCTGATGTGGAATTTGCTAGAATACTCTATGTACTTCACTTATATCTTTTGAGCTTGATAGTTTTTCTCATAGTGCTTCACTTATATCTTTTGAGCTTGATAGTTTTGCTCATAGTGCTTCACTTATATCTTTTGAGAGTAATACTTTTTGCTCTAGTGCTTCACTTAGATCTTTAAGAGCACGGTGGTGGATTTGTTTTAAAGAAACTATTGATCTCTCATGCTTCACTTAGATTATTTTGAGAGTTGTTAATAGCATGGTAAATTGCTCAAAGTTAATATACTTGGTATTCAAGATTTGTGAAACTTTCTTTTGAGTGCGTTGAATACTAAGATAAGTTTGATGCTTGATAATTGTTTTGAGATATGGAGGTGATAATATTAAAGCAATGCTAGTAGGGGTAATTATGAATTTAAAGAATGCTTGCGTTGAAGTTTGTGATTCCTGTAGCATGCACGTATGGTGAACCGCTTGTGATGAAGTCGGAGCACAATTTTATTTATTTATTGTCTTCCTTATGAGTGGAAGTTGGGGACGAGCGATGGTCTCTTCCTACCAATCTATCCCCCTAGGAGTATGCGTTTAATGCTTTGGTTTTTGATGACTTCTAAATTTTTGCAATAAGTGCATGAGTTCTTTTGATTAATGTTGAGTCCATGGATTATACACACTCTTACCTTTCCACCATTGCTAACCTCTCTAATACAGCACACTTTTCGCCGGTATCATACACCCACCATATACCTTCCTCAAAACAGCCACCATACCTACCTATTATGGCATTTCCATAGCCATTCCGAGATATATTGCCATGCAACTCTCCACCGTTCCGTTCATATGACACACATTACTTTTGTCATATTGCTTTTTGCATGAACATGTAGTTGACATTGTATTTGTGGCAAGGCCACCTTCATAATTTTCATACATGTCGCTCTTGATTCATTGCATATCCCGGTACACCGCCGGAGGCATTCATATCGAGTCATATCTTGTTCTAAGTGTTGAGTTGTAATTGATGAGTTGTAAGAAAAATAAAAGTGTGATGATTATCATTATTAGAGCATTGTCCTAGTGAGGAAAGGATGATGGAGACTATGATTCCCCCATAAGTCGGGATGAGACTCCGGACTTTATGAAAAAGAAATATAAAAAAAAGGAGTGGCCAAAAAAAGAAAAAAAAGAGAAAGGCCAAATAAAAAAGAAAAAAATGAGAGAAAAAGAGAGAGGGGACAATGCTACTATCCTTTTTCCACACTTGTGCTTCAAAATTAAGCACCATGATCTTCATGATAGAGAGTCTCATATGTTATCACTTTCATATACTAGTGGGAATTTTTCATTATAAAACTTGTCTTGTATATTCCAATGATGGGCTTCCTCAAAAGTGCCCTAGGTCTTCTTGAGCAAGCAAGTTGGATGCACCCCCACTTAGTTTCTTTTGTTGAGCTTTCATATACTTATAGCTCTAGTGCATCCGTTGCATGGCAATCCCTGCTCACTCACATTGATATCTATTGATGGGCATCTCCATATCCCGTTGATATGCCTAGTTGATGTGAGACTATCTTCTCCTTTTTGTCTTCTCCACAACCACCATTCTATTCCACCTATAGTGCTATGTCCATGCTTCACGCTCATGTATTGCGTGAAAGTTGAAAAAGTTTGAGATTTCTAAAGTATGAAACAATTGCTTGGCTCGTCATCGGGGTTGTGCATGATTAAATACTTTGTGTGATGAAGGTAGAGCATAGCCAGACTATATGATTTTGTAGGGATAACTTTCTTTAACCATGCTATTTTGAGAAGACATGATTGCTTTGATTAGTATGCTTGAAGTATTATTACTTTTATGTTAATATAAACTTTTGTCTTGAATCTTCCGGATCTGAATATTCATGTCACAAGAAGATTTACACTGAAATTATGCCAAAGTATCACTCCGCATCAAAAATTCTTTTTTATCATTTACCTACTCGAGGACGAGCTGGAATTAAGCTTGGGGATGCTTGATACGTCTCCAACATATCTATAATTTTTGATTACTCCATGCTACTTTGTCTACTGTTTTGGACTATATTGGGCTTTATTTTCCACTTTCATATTATTTTTGGGACTAACCTATTAACCGGAGGCCAAGCCCAGAATTGCTGTTTTTTTGCCTATTTCAGTATTTCGAAGAAACAGAATATCAAACGGAGTCCAAACGGAATAAAACCTTCGGGAACGTGATTTTCTCACCAAACGTGATCCAGGAGACTTGGACCCTACTCCAAGAAGTGCCAGAGGCGGTCACGAGGGTGGAGGGCGCCCCCCTGGGCACGCCCCTGCCTCGTGGGCCCCTTGGAGCTTCACCGACATACTCCTTCCTCCTATATGTACCTACGTACCCCCGTCAGATCAGATACGGAGCGAAAAACCTAATTCCACCGCCGCAACATTCTGTATCTGCGAGATACCATCTTGGGGCCTGTTCCGGAGCTCCACCGGAGAGGGCATCTACCACGGAGGGCTTCTACATCAACACCATAGCCTCTCCAATGAAGTGTGAGTAGTTTACTTCAGACCTTCGGGTCCATAGTTATTAGCTAGATGGCTTCTTCTCTCTTTTTGGATCTCAATACAATGTTCTCCCCCTCTCTTGTGGAGATCTATTCGATGTAATATTCTTTTTGCGGTGTGTTTGTTGAGAACGATGAATTGTGGGTTTATGATCCAGCTTATCTATGAACAATATTTGATTCTTCTCTGAATTCTTTTATGTATGATTGAGTTATCTTTGCAAGTCTCTTCGAATTATCCGTTTGGTTTGGCCAACTAGATTGGTAGTTCTTGCCATGGGAGAAGTGTTTAGCCTTGGGTTCAATCTTGCGGTGTCCTTACTCGATGACAGAAAGAGTTGCAAGGCACGTATTGTATTGTTGCCATCGAGGATAACAAGATGGGGTTTTTATCATATTGCATGAATTTATCCCTCTACATCATGTCATCTTACTTAAAGCGTTACTCTGTTTTACTTAATACTCTAGATGCATGCTGGATAGCGGTCGATGAGTTGAGTAATAGTAGTGGATGCAGAATCGTTTCGATCTACTTGTTTTGGACGTGATGCCTATATACATGATCATACTTAGATAATCTCATAATTATTCGCTTTTCTATCAATTGCTCAACAGTAATTTGTTCACCCACCGTAGAATACTTATGCTCTTGAGAGAAGCCACTAGTGAAACCTATGGCCCCTGGGTCTATTCTCATCATATCAATCTATATTACTTTATTTACTTGCTTGGTTTTACTTTGCCTTTTACTTTTTACTTTGCATCTATCTATCAAAAAAACCAAAACTATTATCTCTATGAGATCTCACTCTCGTATGTGACCGTGAAGGGATTGACAACCCCTAAGTGTTGTTGCGAGTTGCTATCGTTTTGTGTAGGTATGAGGGACTTGTGCGTGATCTCCTACTGGATTGATACCTTGGTTCTCAAAAACTGAGGGAAATACTTACGCTACTTTACTGCATCATCCTCTCCTCTTCGGGGAAATCCAACGCAGTGCTCAAGAGGTAGCACCCCTCCTCCTATAAATAGAGGGGCGAGGGGAGGGCTATAGCACCACATCCAAGGCGCAGCACCTCCCCTCCCCAACACCTCTCCTCCTCCGCAAGAGCTTGGCGACGCCCTGCCGGAGTACTGTTGCTCCATCACCACCACGCCGTTGTGCTACTGTTGGAGTCCCTCTTCCTCAACCTCTCCCTCCTCCTTGCTGGATCAAGGCGCGGGAGACGTCACCGGGCTGCACGTGTGTTAAACGCGGAGGTGCCGTTGTTCGGCGCTAAGATCGGAATCCACCGCGATGTGAATCGCTTCGAGTACGACTCCCTCATCCGCGTTCTTGCAACGCTTCCGTCTTGCTGTCTTCAAGGGTATGAAGATGCACTCCCCTCTCTCTCGTTGCTAGTTTATCCATAGATTGATCTTGGTGATGTGTAGAAAATTTTTATTTTCTGCAACGATCTCCAACACTGGCATCATGAGCTAGGTCTATGCGTAGTTTCTATGCACGAGTAGAACAAAATTTTGTTGTGGGCGTAGATTTTGTAAATTTACTTGCCACTACTAGTCTTATCTTGTTTCGGCGGTATCGTGGGATGAAGCGGCCCGGACCGACCTTACACATACACTTACGTGAGACAGGTTCCATCGACTGACATGCACTAGTTGCATAAGTTGGCTAGCGGGTGTCTGTCTCTCCCACCTTAGTCGGATCGGATTCGATGAAAAGGGTCCTTATGAAGGGTAAATAGAAATTGGCATATCATGTTGTGGTTTTGGCATAGGTAAGAAATGTTCTTCCTAGAACCCTATAGCAGCCACGTAAAAACATGCAACAACAATTAGAGGACGTCTAAATTGTTTTTGCAGCATATGCCTTGTGATGTGATATGGCCAAAAAGGATGTGATGAATAAAATATATGTGATGTATGAGATTGATCATGTTCTTGTAATAGGAATCACGACTTGCATGTCGATGAGTATGACAACCGGCAGGATCCATAGGAGTTGTCTTTATTTATTGTATGACCTGCGTGTCACTGAATAACGCCATGTAATTACTTTACTTCTTTGCTAAATCGTTAGCCATAGTAGTAGAAGTAATAGTTGGCGAGACAACTTCATGGAGACAAGATGATGGAGATCATGATGTCATGTCGGTGACGATGATGATCATGGCGCCCCAAAGATGGAGATCAAAGGAGCAAAATGATATTGGCCATATCATGTCACTATTTGATTGTATGTGATCTTTATCATGTTTTTGCATCTTATTTGCTTAGAACGACGGTAGTAAATAAGATGATCCCTCATAACAATTTCAAGAAAGTGTTTCCCCTAACTGTGCGCCGTTGTGAAAGTTCGTTGTTTCGAAGCACCACGTGATGATCGGGTGTGATAGATCCTAACGTTCACATACAATGGGTGTAAGCTAGATTTACACATGCAAAATACTTAGGTTGACTTGACGAGCCTAGCATGTACAGACATGGCCTCGTAACACAAGAGACCGAAAGGTCGAGCATGAGTCGTATAGAAGATACGATCAACATGAAGATGTTCACCGATGATGACTAGTTGCGGGATGACGCATTACATAACGAGTAAAGAGACTTGCCGGTAACGAGATTGAACTAGGTATTAAGATACCAACGATCGAATCTTGGGCAAGTAACATACCGATGACAAAGGGAACAACGTATGTTGTTATGCGGTTTGACCGATAAAGATCTTCGTAGAATATGTAGGAGCCAATATGAGCATCCAGGTTCCGCTATTGGTTATTGACCGGAAACATGTCTCGGTCATGTCTACATAGTTCTCGAACCCATAGGGTCCGCACGCTTAAAGTTAGATGACGATTATATTATGAGTTTATGTGTTTTGATGTACCAAAGATAGTTCGGAGTGTCGGGTGTGATCACGGACATGACGAGGAGTCTCGAAATGGTCGAGACATGAAGATTGATATATTGGACGACTATATTCGGACACCAGAATAGTTCCGGGGGTTATCGGATATATACCGGAGTACCGGGGAGTTACCGAAACCCCCCGGGGGGTTAATGGGCCTCATGGGCCCAAAGTGGAGAAGAGGAGGGGCGGCCAGGGCAGGCCGCGCCCCCCTCCCCCTCTAGTCCGAATAGGACAAGGATGGGGGGGCGGCGCCCCCTTTCCTTCCTCCCCTCTCTCCCTTCCTTCCCCCTCTCCTAATTGGACAAGGAAAGGAGGGAGTCCTACTCTAGGTGGGAGTAGAACTCCTCCTGGCGCGCCCCTCCTGGCTGGCCGCCCCCTCCCCCCTTGCTCCTTTATATACGGGGGCAGGGGGGCACCTCTAGAGAACAACAATTGATCATTGATCTCTTAGTCGTGTGCGGTGCCCCCCTCCACCATATTCCGCCTCGATAATATCATAGCGGTGCTTAGGAGAAGCCCTGCGTTGGTAGAACATCATCATCATCACCACGTCGTCATGCTGAAGGAACTCTCCCTCAAAGCTCGGTTGGATCGGAGTTCGAGGGACGTCATCGAGCTGAACGTGTGCTGAACTCGGAGGTGCCGTACGTTCGGTACTTGAATCGGTCGAATCGTGAAGACGTACGACTACATCAACCGCGTTGTGCTAACGCTTCTACTTTCGGTCTACGAGGGTACATGGACAACACTCTCCCCTCTCGTTGCTATGCATCACCATGATCTTGCATGTGTGTAGGAAGTTTTTTGAAATTACTACGTTCCCCAACAGTGGCATCAGAGCCAGGTTTTATGCGTAGATGTTATATGCACGAGTAGAACACAAGTGAGTTGTGGGCGATACAAGTCATACTGCTTACCAGCATGTCATACTTTGGTTCGGTGGTATTGTTGGATGAAGCGGCCCGGACCGACATTACGCGTACGCTTACGCGAGACTGGTTCCACTGACGTGCTTTGCACATAGGTGGCTGGCGGGTGTCAGTTTCTCCAACTTTAGCTGAACCAAGTGTGGCTACGCCCGGTCCTTGAGAAGGTTAAAACAGCACTAACTTGATGAACTATCATTGTGGTTTTGATGCCTAGGTAAGAACGGTTCTTGCTCATCCCGTAGCAGCCACGTAAAACTTCCAACAACAAAGTAGAGGACCTCTAACTTGTTTTTGCAGGGCATGTTGTGATGTGATATGGTCAAGACGTGATGCTATATTTTATTGAATGAGATGATCATGTTTTGTAACCGAGTTATCGGCAACTGGCAGGAGCCATATGGTTGTCACTTTATTGTATGCAATGCAATTGCCCTGTAATTGCTTTACTTTATCCCTAAGTGGTAGCGATAGTCGTGGAAGCAATAGGTGGTGAAACGACAATGATGCTACGATGGAGATCAAGGTGTCGCGCCGGTGACGATGGTGATCATGACGGTGCTTCGGAGATGAAGATCACAAGCACAAGATGATGATGGCCATATCATATCACTTATATTGATTTCATGTGATGTTTATCCTTTATGCATCTTATTTTGCTTTGATTGACGGTAGCATTATAAGATAATCTCTCACTAAATTTCAAGGTATAAGTGTTCTCCCTGAGTATGCACCGCTGCGAAAGTTCTTCATGCTGAGACACCACGTGATGATCGGGTGTGATAGGCTCTACGTTCAAATACAACAGGTGCAAAACAATTGCACACGCGGATACTCAGGTTAAACTTGACGAGCCTAGCATATACGGATATGGCCTCGGAACACTGAGACCGGAAGGTCGAGCGTGAGTCATATAGTAGATATGATCAACATAGTGATGTTCACCATTGAAAACTACTCCATCTCACGTGATGATCGGACATGGTTTAGTTGATTTGGATCACGTGGTCACTTGGATGATTAGAGGGATGTCTATCTAAGTGTGAGTTCTTAAGTAATATGATTAACTGAACTTAAATTTATCATGAACTTAGTACCTGATAGTATTTTGCTTGTCTATGTTTGTTGTAGATAGATGGCTCGTGCTGTTGTTCCATTGAATTTTAATGCGTTCCTTGAGAAATCAAAGTTGAAAGATGATGGTAGCAATTACACGGACTGGGTCTGTAACTTGAGGATTATCCTCATTGCTGCACAAAAGAATTACATCCTGGAAGCACCGCTGGGTGCCAGGCCTGCTGCAGATGCAATTTACGATGTTAAGAATGTCTGGCAGAGCAAAGCTGATGACTACTTGATAGTTCAGTGTGCCATGCTTTACGGCTTAGAACCGGGACTTCAACGACATTTCGAACATCATGGAGCATATGAGATGTTCCAGGAGTTGAAGTTAATATTTCAAGCAAATGCCCGGATTGAGAGATATGAAATCTCCAATAAGTTCTATAGCTGCAAGATGGAAGAGAATAGTTCTGTCAGTGAACATATACTCAAAATGTCTGGGTATAATAATCAGTTGATTCAATTGGGAGTTAATCTTCCCGATGATGGTGTCATTGACAGAATTCTTCAATCACTACCACCAAGCTACAAGAGCTTCGTGATGGACTATAATATGCAAGGGATGGACAAGACTATTCCCGAGCTCTTCGCAATGCTAAAAGCTGCGGAGGTAGAAATCAAAAAGGAGCATCAAGTGTTGATGGTCAAAAAGACCGCCTGTTTCAAGAAAAAGGGTAAAGGGAAGAAGAAGGGGAACTTCAAGAAGAAAGGCAAACAAGTTGATGCTCAAGAGAAGAAACCCAAGTCTGGACCTAAGCCTGAGACTGAGTGCTTCTACTGCAAGCAAACTGGTCACTGGAAGCGGAACTGCCCCAAGTAGTTGGCGGATAAGAAGGATGGCAAGGTGAACAAAGGTATATGTGATATACATGTTATTGATGTGTACCTTACTAATGCTCGCAATAGCACCTGGGTATTTGATACTGGTTCTGTTACTAATATTTGCAACTCAAAACAGTGACTACGGATTAAGCGAATATTGGCTAAGGACGAGGTGACGATGCACGTGGGAAATGCTTCCAAAGTCGATGTGATCGCGGTCGGCACGCTACCTCTACATCTACCTTGGGGATTAGTTTTAGACCTGAATAATTGTTATTTGGTGCCAACATTAAGCATGAACATTATATCTGGATCTTGTTTGATGCGAGACGGTTATTCATTTAAATCCGAGAATAATGGTTGTTCTATTTATATGAGTAATATCTTTTATGGTCATGCACCCTTGAAGAGTGGTCTATTTTTATTAAATCTCGATAGTAGTGATACACATATTCATAATGTTGAAGCCAAAAGATGCAGAGTTGATAATGATAGTGCAACTTATTTGTGGCACTGCCGTTTGGGTCATATTGGTGTAAAGCGCATGAAGAAACTCCATACTGATGGACTTTTGGAATCACTTGATTATGAATCACTTGGTACTTGCGAACCGTGCCTCATGGGCAAGATGACTAAAACGCCATTCTCCGGAACTATGGAGCGAGCAACAGATTTGGTGGAAATCATACATACTTATGTATGTGGTCCAATGAACATTGAGGCTCGCAGCGGGTATCGTTATTTTCTCACCTTCATAGATGATTTAAGCAGATATGCGTATATCTACTTAATGAAACATAAGTCTGAAACATTTGAAAAGTTCAAAGAATTTCAGAGTGAAGTGGAAAATCATCGTAACAAGAAAATAAAGTTTCTACGATCTGATCGTGGAGGAGAATATTTGAGTTATGAGTTTGGCTTACATTTGAAACAATGCAGAATAGTTTCGCAACTCATGCCACCCGGAACACCACAACGTAATGGTGTGTCTGAACATCGTAATCGTACTTTACTAGATATGGTGCGATCTATGATGTCTCTTACTGATTTCCCGCTATCGTTTTGGGGTTATGCTTTAGAGACGGCCGCATTCATGTTAAATAGGGCACCATCAAAATCCGTTGAGACGACACCTTATGAACTGTGGTTTGGCAAGAAACCAAAGTTGTCATTTCTTAAAGTTTGGGGCTGCGATGCTTATGTAAAGAAACTTCAACCAGATAAGCTAGAACCCAAATCGAAGAAATGTGTCTTCATAGGATATCCAAATGAGACTATTGGGTACACCTTCTATCACAGATCTGAAGGCAAGACTTTTGTTGCTAAATTCGGATCCTTTCTAGAGAAGGAATTTCTCTCGAAAGAAGTGAGTGGGAGTAAAGTAGAACTTGATGAGGTAACTGTACCTGCTCCCTTATTGGAAAGTAGTTCATCACAGAAACCGGTTCCTGTGACAACTACACCAATTAGTGAGGAAGCTAATGATATTGATCATGAAACTTCAGATCAAGTTACTACCGAGCCTCGTAGGTCCACCAGAGTATGATCCGCACCAGAGTGGTACGGTAATCCTATTCTGGAGGTCATGTTACTTGACCATGACGAACCTACGAACTATGAGGAAGCGATGATGAGCCCAGATTCCACAAAATGACTTGAGGCCATGAAATCTGAGATGGGATCCATGTATGAGAACAAAGTATGGACTTTGGTTGGCTTGCCCGATGATCGGCAAGCCATCGAGAATAAATGGATCTTCAAGAAGAAGACTGACGTTGATGGTAATGTAACTGTCTATAAAGCTCGACTTGTTGCAAAAGGTTTTCGACAAATTCAAGGGGTTGACTACGATGAAACTTTCTCACCCGTAGCGATGTTTAAGTCTGTCCGAATCATGTTAGCAATTGCCGCATTTTATGATTATGAAATATGGCAAATGGATGTCAAAACTGCATTCCTGAATGGATTTCTGGAAGAAGAGTTGTATATGATGCAACCAGAAGGTTTTGTCGATCCAAAAGTACTAACAAAGTGTGCAAGCTCCAATGATCCATTTATGGACTAGTGCAAGCCTCTCAGAGTTGGAATAAACGCTTTGATAGTGTGATCAAAGCATATGGTTTTATACAGACTTTTGGAGAAGCCTGTATTTACAAGAAAGTGAGTGGGAGCTCTGTAGCATTTTTGATATTATATGTAGATGACATATTGTTGACTGGAAATGATATAGAATTTCTAGATAGCATAAAAGGATACTTGAATAAAAGTTTTTCAATGAAAGACCTCGGTGAAGCTGCTTATATATTAGGCATCAAGATCTATATAGAGATAGATCAAGACGCTTAATTGGACTTTCACAAAGCACATACCTTGATAAAGTTTTGAAGAAGTTCAAAATGGATCAAGCAAAGAAATGTTTCTTGCCTGTATTACAAGGTATGAAGTTGAGTCAGACTCAATGCCCGACCACAGCAGAAGATAGAGAGAAAATGAAAGATGTTCCCTATGCTTCAGCCATAGGCTCTATCATGTATGCAATGCTATGTACCAGATCTGATGTGTGCTTAGCAATAAGTTTAGCAGGGAGGTACCAAAGTAATCCAGGAGTGGATCACTGGACAGCGGTCAAGAATATCCTGAAATACCTGAAAAGGACTAAGGATATGTTTCTCGTTTATGGAGGTGACAAAGAGCTAGTCGTAAATGGTTACGTCGATGCAAGCTTTAACACTGATCTGGACGATTCTAAATCGCAAACCGGATACGTGTTTATATTGAACGGTAGAGCTGTCGGTTGGTGCAGTTCTAAACAAAGCGTCATGGCGGGATCTACATGCGAAGCGGAGTACATAGCTGCTTCGAAAGCAGCAAATGAAGGAGTCTGGATGAAGAAGTTCATATCCGATCTAGGTGTCATACCTAGTGCATTGGGACCAATGAAGATCTTCTATGACAATACTGGTGCAATTGCCTTGGCAAAGGAATCCAGATTTCACAAGAGGACCAAGCACATCAAGAGACGCTTCAATTCCATCCGGGACCAAGTCCAAGTGGGAGACATAGAGATTTGCAAGATACATACAGATCTCAATGTTGCAGACCCATTGACTAAGCCTCTTCCACGAGCAAAACATGATCAGCACCAAGGCTCCATGGGTGTTAGAATCATTACTGTGTAATCTAGATTATTGACTCTAGTGCAAGCGTGTGAATACATAGACAAACATAATGTCATTAGTATGCCTCTACTTGACTAGCTCATTAATCAAAGATGGTTATGTTTCCTAACCATAGACATGAGTTATCATTTGATTAACGGGATTACATCATTAGGAGAATGATGTAATTGACTTGACCCATGCCGTTAACTTAGCACTTGATCGTTTAGTATGTTGTTATAGCTTTCTTCATGACTTATACATGTTCATATGACTATGAGATTATGCAACTCCCGTTTACCGGAGGAACACTTTGTGTGCTACCAAACGTCACAACGTAACTGGGTGATTATAAAGGAGCTCTACAGGTGTCTCCGAAGGTACATGTTGAGTTGGCGTATTTCGAGATTAGGATTTGTCACTCCGATTGTCGGAGAGGTATCTCTGGGTCCTCTCGGTAATGCACATCACTATAAGCCTTGCAAGCAATGTTACTAATGAGTTAGTTGCGGGATGATGCATTACATAACGAGTAAAGAGACTTGCCGGTAACGAGATTGAACTAGGTATTGAGATACCGACGATCGAATCTCAGGCAAGTAACATACGAATGACAAAGGGAACAACGTATGTTGTTATGCGGTTTGACCGATAAAGATCTTCATAGAATATGTAGGAGCCAATATGAGCATCAAGGCTATGCTATTGGTTATTGACCGGAAACATGTCTCGGTCATGTCTACATAGTCCTCGAACCCGTAGGGTCCGCACGCTTAAAGTTAGATGACGGTTATATTATGAGTTTATGTGTTTTGATGTACCGAAGATAGTTCGGAGTCCCGGATGCAATCACGGACATGACGAGGAGTCTCGAAATGGTCGAGACATGAAGATTGATATATTGGACGACTATATTCGGACACCGGTAGTTCCGGGGGTTATCGGATATATACCGGAGTACCGGGGAGTTACGGGAACCCCCCGGGGGTTAATGGGCCTCATGGGCCCAAAGTGGAGAAGAGGAGGGGCGACCAGGGCAGGCCGCACGCCCCCTCCCCCTCTAGTCCGAATAGGACAAGGATTGGGAGGGCGGCGCCCCCCTTTCCTTCCTCCCCTCTCTCCCTTCCTTCCCCATCTACTTGGACAAGGAAAGGAGGGAGTTCTACTCCCGGTGGGAGTAGGACTCCTCCTGGCGCGCCCCTCCTAGCCGGCCGCCCCCTTCCCCCTTGCTCCTTTATATACGGGGGCAGGGGGGCACCTCTAGAGAACAACAATTGATCATTGATCTCTTAGCCGTGTGCGGTGCCCCCCTCCACCATATTCCACCTTGATAATATCGTAGTGATGCTTAGGCGAAGCCCTGCGTCGGTAGAACATCATCATCGTCACCACGCCGTCGTGCTGATAGAACTCTCCCTCAAAGCTCAGCTGGATCAGAGTTCGTGGGACTTCATCGAGCTGAACGTGTGCTGAACTCGGCGGTGCCGTACGTTCGATACTTGGATCGGTCGGATCGTGAAGACGTACGACTACATCAACCGTGTTGTGCTAACGCTTCGGCTTTCGGTCTATGAGGGTTTGTGGATAACACTCTCCCCTCTCGTTGCTATGCATCACCATGATCTTGTGTGTGCGTAGGAATTTTTTTGAAATTACTATGTTCCCCAACAAAGAAATGGGTCCGAAGAAGAGGAAGAAGCAGCCATGGTTGAAGCAGGAAGTGGTGAGTGCAGTGGTGTTGAGCGAGGTGAAGTTGTGGTGAGGTAGAGTGATGTGAGTAGAGTAGCTGAAGAAAGAGGGGGGAGTTAAAGAGAGGTGGAGTGAGGCAGTGGATAAGTAAAACTTGTGAAGTAGTAGTTGACAGGGTGGTAGTTGTGCAGTAGTTATTTTGTGGTGAAACTTGTGCTGGTTAAGTGATGTTAGTTGAAAGTTGTGCAATAGTTATTTCGTGGTGAAAACATATTTTGTTGACTGAGGTACTGTTAAAATCAAGCTGTTCTAGAGAAAATCACACAAATTCACATACATTCAGTAGCACAAATTCAGAAAATTCAGAAAATCCACGCATACAAGTGCGCATACATTCAGAGCACAATTTTAGAAAACTCAGCAAATCCACGCATACAAGTGCGCATACATTCAGAGAAATTTCAGACACATCATCACATACATAGAACCAGAGACTTGGAGAATTCAGATAACATTGAAGTATTGAACCTTGAACTGTTTCAAGACGCAGAATCAAGGATTCTGCTCCACCTAGCCCTTGTGACTTGGTAGCGATGGAAGGTTGTCCTATCTCTAGCCCACCAAATAATCAAACCATTGGTGATGATTGTTCCATCTGGGAACACCTCCTTGAACTGCATCACGTTGAGGAGTTGCAGGCTGCCATAATCGTGGCAGCTAGCCTCTGGAGTTGCTCACATGCCTGAGCCCTACGACCCCTCCTTTCTGCTCTTGCGGCCCTTCTTGCTGCTCTAGAACTCTCTTTCTGGTCGTCGACAACCTCTCCTATGCTTGGAAACATCTTTTTGGCTAGGCAAGGGTTGTAGTGATGTTGGCAGATAGGGTTTTAGTGGTATGGGAAAGGACAGGTTAGGGTCTTTTTATAGACACCTACGCAAGCTTGTGGACTGTGGTCCAATATGAGAGCCCAGTGTGAGGCCCATTTCCACAGTTATGTGAACAAAACACTTTCAAACAAATGCACAAAGTGCACAACAGGTTCAGAAAAGTGCACGACTGTAGGATCGAAAGTATGTCTAGAGGGGCGGTGATTAGACTATTTGACCAAATAAAAACTTAACCTTTTCCCAATTTTAGTCTTTGGCAGATTTTAGCTATCTTAGCACAAGTCAAGCAATCTTCACACAATTCAAGCAAGCATGCAAAGAGTATATGAGCAGCGGAAAGTAAAGCATGCAACTTGCAAGAATGTAAAGGGAAGGGTTTGGAGATTTCAAATGCAATTTGGAGACACGGTGATTTTTGAGCCGTGGTTCTGATAGGTGGTGCTATCGTACATCCACGTTGATGGAGACTTCAACCCACGAAGGGTAACAGTTGCGCGAGTCCACGGAGGGCTCCACCCACGAAGGGTCCACGAACAAGCAACCTTGTCTATCCCACCATGGCCGTCGCCCATGAAGGACTTGCCTCACTAGCAGTAGATCTTAACGAAGTAGGCGATCTCCTTGCCCTTACAAACTCCTTGGTTCAACTCCACAATCTTGTCAGAGGCTCCCAAGTGACACCTTGCCAATCTAGGAGACACCACTCTCCAAGAAGTAACAAATGGTGTGTTGATGATGAACTCCTTGCTCTTGTGCTTCAAATGATAGTCTCCCCAACACTCAACTCTCTCTCATAGGATTTGGATCTGGTGGAAAGAAGATTTGAGTGGAAAGAAACTTGGGGAAGGCTAGGGATCAAGATTCATATGGTAGGAATGGAATATCTTGGCCTCAACACATGAGTAGGTGGTTCTCTCTCAGAAATGGCAAGTTGGAAGTGTAGGTTTGTTCTGATGGATCTCTCCATGAATGAAGAGGAAGTGGAGGGGTATATATGGCCTCCACACAAAATCTAACCGTTACACACAATTTACCAATCTCGGTGGGACCGAATCAAAAAACTCGGTCAGACCGATTTAGTAAACCTAGTGACCATTAGGGTTTTCAGTGGGACCGACATGCAACTCAGTAGGACCGATGTGGTTAGGGTTAGGGCATAACGTAATCTCGGTGAGACCGATTACACAAACTCGGTGAGACCAATTTTGGTAATAAGATAACCAGAGAGTTGGTCAGGTAAACTCGGTGGGACCGATTCTCTCTTTTCGGTTTGACCGAAATGTCACGAAAAGGAAACAGAGAGTTTACATTGCAATCTCGGTGGGACTGAGGGAGTCCTGGATTAGGGGGTGTCCGGATGACCGGACTATGACCTTTGGCCGGACTCCTGGACTATGAAGATACAAGATTGAATACTTCGCCCCGTGTCCGGATGGGACTTTCCTTAGCGTGGAAGGCAAGCTTGGCAATACGGATATGTAGATCTCCTCCCATTGTAACCGACTCTGTGTAACCCTAGCCCTCTCCGGTGTCTATATAAACCGGAGGGTTTTAGTCCATAGGACGAACAACAATCATGCCATAGGCTAGCTTCTAGGGTTTAGCCTCTCTGATCTCGTGGTAGATCTACTCTTGTACTACCCATATCATCAATATTAATCAAGCATGAGTAGGGTTTTACCTCCATCGAGAGGGCCCGAACCTGGGTAAAAACATCGTGTCCCTTGTCTCCTGTTACCATCCGCCTAGACGCACAGTTAGGGACCCCCTACCCAAGATCCGCCGGTTTTGACACCGACATTGGTGCTTTCATTGAGAGTTCCTCTGTGTCATCATCTTTAGGCCCAATGGCTCCTCCGATCATCAACAACGATGCGGTCCAGGGTGAGACTTTTCACCTCGGGCAGATCTTCGTATACGACGGCTTTGCACTGCGGGCCAATTCGCTTGGCCATCTGGAGCAGATCGAAAGCTACGCCCCTGGCCATCAGGTCAGGTTTGGAAGTTTGAACTACACGGCTGACATCCGCGGAGACTTGATCTTCGACAGGTTGGAGCCACAGCCGAGCGCGCCGCACTGTCACGACGGACATGATCTAGCTCTGCCGCTGAACAGTGCCCAGGAGGCCACCCTAGTGTCCGCTCCGACCCTTAGCTCGAAGCCGACTACACCAATCGAGGACAGGTGGCTGGACACCGCCTCGGGGGCTGCAATCTCTATGATGATCGAGCCGAACACCAGCCTTGTCCTTTGCGAAGCTCGTGACTCCAAGGTGCCGGACTCCTTTCTGGACTCCGAACCTTCCGCGCCCCTACCGATCGATCCCGATTGGGCGCCGATCATGCAGTTCGCCACCGTGGACATCTTTCAGCACTCGCCCTTTGGCGACATTCTGAATTCACTAAAGTCTCTCTCTTGGTCAGGAGAGCCCTGGCCGGACTATGGTCAGCAAGGTTGGGATGCGGACGACGAAGAAATTGAAAGCCCACCCACCACCCACTTTGTAGCCACTGTCGATGATTTAACCGACATGCTCGACTTCGACTCCGAAGACATCGACGGTATGGACGCCGATGCGGGAGACGACCAAGAACCAGCGCCTATAGGGCACTGGAAAGCCACCTCGTCATACGACATATACATGGTGGACACCCCAAAAGAAGGGAATGGTGATGGAACAACGGAGGATGACCCCTCCAAGAAGTAGCCCAAGCGCCGGTGTCAGCGGCGCCGCTCTAAATCCCGCCAAAGCAAAAACGGCGATTCCGGCACGGGAGATAATAACACCCCAGACAGTGCCGAAGACAACCCCCTCCATCAAGATTTAGCACAGGAGGATGGAGAAGCCAGCCCTCATGAGAGAGCAGCAGACAGAGAGGTAGAGGACGATAATTACATGCCTCCCTCCAAAGACGAGGCAAGCCTCGACGACGACGAATTTGTCGTGCCTGAGGATCCCGTCGAACAAGAGCGTTTCAAACGCAGGCTTATGGCCACGGTGATCAGCCTCAAGAAAAAACAGCAGCAACTTAGAGCTGACCAAGACTTGCTAGCCGACAGATGGACTGAAGTCCTTGCGGCCGAAGAGTACGAACTCGAACGCCCCTCCAAGAGCTACCCAAAGCGCAGGCTGCTACCCCGATTAGAGGAGGAAGCACCTAAACCTACATCACCAGCGCATGACGTGGCCGACTGGCCACCTCGTGGCCGCGACAGAGAGGCCTCTCGGCCATCCACTCAAGCCGCACCCCGGCATCGCTCAAAAAATACTAAGACACGGGGAAATGCACCAGACCTGCGAGACATATTGGGGGACAAGGCAAGGCAAACAAGATCGATCTACGGATCGCGTGGGTGCCCCACGGCACATGACGATAACCGTCATGCCGGGTATGGAAAATACGGCCAGGCCGAACACAACAGACAAAGCTCATTTGGGCTACGTCGTGATATAGCCTAGTACAGAGGCGCCGCACACCCACTATGCTTCACAGATGAAGTAATGGATCATCAAATCCCTGAGGGTTTTAAGCCCGTAAACATCGAATCATACGATGGCACAATAGATCCTGCGGTATGGATCGAGGATTATCTCCTTCATATCCACATGGCCCGCGGTGATGATATACACGCTATCATATACCTCCCACTAAAGCTTAAAGGACCAGCTCGGCATTAGCTTAACAGCTTGCCAGCAGAGTCAATTGGTTGCTGGGAGGACCTGGAAGCCGCATTCCTCAACAATTTCTAGGGCACCTATGTGCGACCACCAGACGCCGATGACCTAAGCCACATAATTCAGCAGCCAGAGGAATCGGCCAGACAATTCTGGACACGGTTCCTAACCAAGAAAAATCAAATAGTCGACTGTCCGGACGCAGAGGCCCTTGCAGCCTTCAAACATAACATCCGAGACGAATGGCTTGCCCGGCACCTAGGACAGGAAAATCCAAAATCCATGGCAGCCCTCACAACACTCATGACCCGCTTTTGCACGGAAGAAGACAGCTGGCTAGCTCGTAGTAATAACATGACCAAGAGCCCTGGTAATTCGGATACCAAGGACAACAATGGCAGGTCGCGTCGCAACAAGCACAAGCGCCACATTAATGGCGACAATGCTGAGGATACGGCAGTTAATGCCGGATTCAGAAGCTCTAAACCCGGTCAGCGGAAAAAGCCTTTCAAAAGAAATACTCCGGGCCCATCCAGTTTGGACCGAATACTCGATCGCTCATGCCAGATACACGGCACCCCCGAAATACCAGTCAATCACACCAACAGGGATTGTTGGGTGTTCAAGCAGGCAGGCAAGTTAAGTGGCAAAAACAGAGACAAGGGGCTGCACAGCGATGACGAGGAGGAGCCCCGACCGCCGAACAATAGGGGACAGAAAGGCTTTCCCCCACAAGTGCGGATGGCGAACATGATATACGCAACCCACATCCCCAAAAGAGAGCGGAAGCGTGCACTCACGGACGTATATGCGTTGGAGCCAGTCGCCCCAAAGTTCAACCCGTGGTCCTCCTGCCCGATCACTTTCGAACGAAGGGATCACCCCACTAGTATCCGCCATGGCGGATTCGCTGCATTGGTTCTAGACCCAATCATTGACGGATTTCACCTCACTAGAGTCCTTATGGACGGCGGCAGCAGCCTGAACCTGCGATATCAGGATACAGTGCGAAAAATGGCCATAGATCCCTTAAGGATTAAACCCACAAAGACGGCCTTTAAAGGCGTCATACCGGGTGTAGAGGCCAACTGTACAGGCTCAGTTACACTCGAAGTGGTCTTCGGATCCCCGGATAATTTCCGAAGTGAGGAGTTAATCTTTGACATAGTCCCGTTCCGCAGTGGCTATCACGCCCTGCTCGGACGAACCGCATTTGCAAAGTTCAATGTGGTGCCGCACTACGCATACCTCAAACTCAAGATGTCAGGCCCTCGAGGAGTCATTACGGTCAATGGAAACACCAAACGCTCTCTCCGAACGGAGGAGCATACGGCGGCCCTCACGGCGGAAGTACAAAGTAGCCTCTCAAGGCAATTCGCCAGTACGGCTATTAAATGTCCAGACACCGTCAAGCGCGCCCGGAGTAACCTACAAAAAGACTGCCAGGCACATTCCGAGCAAGCGTAGCAGTGTGGCCCCAACCCCAGCCCTCACGAAATTGCAAAACCAGTACTACGCGTACATAATCACGCCCTGGAAATACCATGGGCACAAGGGGAAGGGCACAACCACGGCACGCCCAACATGCGGCTCAAACGCACTAGGTGCTCCAAATTTTGTCATTTCTTTTTTCTTACTTTCAGGACTCCACTCTCCGGAAGGCCTGTCCGGCAGTACAATCGCCGAACACACGATGCAACAGCTAGGGAGGCAGCAACCTACGTCGAATGTCCAGGTGGTCTCTATAACGAGCTAAATACATGTCTTACATAAAGTCTCGCAGCTTGCCCCTGCAGGGGGACATGTCAAATAATCCCATCTCTTTCTTATCGCACTATTTGTATCGTTCTGCTTTCACAGCAGCCTTTTAATAAACAATACATACCTCTCATCTATTATTGCATTCCTTTTTTACGTAAATATGTTCAGTTATGACATTATGCAACCGTACACTTTGGTACGGCCAATACACCAGGGGCATAAGTACCCCAGAATATGGTGTGAGAAGTCCGAACACTCTAACGAGTGCGGCACCCCGAACTTATAGCATTATATGCATCGGCTCTGAATCATGTCTTGGGTCAATAGTTGGGTTTGCCCGGATCCCATGTTTTGGTACCTTACGTTCCGTTATATCGGATAAGGTAGCGCTGGGAGAACTACTGCGATTGTTCCCCAGTTGAGCTGGGTTAAGCACCTCAGTAGAGAAAGCTAAAACTGACCGTCATGATAGGGCGAGAGCCGGTCGCTATTCGAGAGGTTTTTGAGTCCCTAAAGACTTATGTCGCTTAGAGCGAGGAGCTGGCTTTGTCCGGCCTAGGCGTGGATAGCGCCCAGAACTCGGTCTTCCGATTATAGTCCGATTGCCTTGTTCGTTGTGCTGAGCGCCTCCCTTGAAGGACCCAAGAATGGGAACAAGAGCGCTCAGGTTTATCCCAAACTCCCTGTTGGTGAACGTAGCAGAAATTCAAAATTTTCCTATGTGTCACCAAGATCTATCTATGGAGAAACCAGCAACGAGGGGAAGGAGAGTGCATCTACATACCCTTGTAGATCTCTAAGCAGAAGCGTTCAAGAGAACGGGGTTGAAGGAGTCGTACTCGTCGTGATCCAAATCACCGAAGATCCTAGTGCCGAACGGACGGCACCTCTGCGTTCAACACACGTACAGCCCAGTGATGTCTCCCATGCCTTGATACAGCAAGGAGAGAGGGAGAGGTGGAGGAAGACTCCGTCCAGCAGCAGCACAACGGCGTGGTGGTGATGGAGGAGCGTGGCAATCCTGCAGGGCTTCGCCAAGCACCGCGGGAGAGGAGGAGGGAGAGAGGTAGGGTTGCGCCAGGGAGAGGTCAAACTCATCTGTTGGCAGCCCCAAAGTCCTCAAGTATATAGAGGGGAGAGGGAGGGGGCTGCGCCCCCTCTAGGGTTCCCTCCCTAGGGGTGGCGGCAGCCCACAACCCATCTAGGGTGTGGCCAGGGGGGAAGAGGGGAAACTTGCCCCCCAAGATAGGTGGGTGAGCCCCCCTCACCAAACCCTAGGCGCCTTGGGCCCTTGTGGGGGGGCGCACCAGCCCACCTGGGGCTGGTCCCCTCTCACACTTGTCCCATGCAGCCCTCTGGGGATGGTGGCCCCACTTGGTGGACCCCCGGGACCCTCCTGGTGGTCCCGGTACGTTACCGATAAAACCCGAAACTGTTCCGGTGACCAAAAAAGGACTTCCCATATATAAATATTTACCTCCGGACCATTCCGGAACTCCGAACAACATTCGGTAACCACATACAAACTTCCTTTATAACCCTAGCGTCATCGAACCTTAAGTGTGTAGACCCTACGGGTTCGGGAACCATGCAGACATGACTGAGACGTTCTCCGGTCAATAACCAACAGCGGGATCTGGATACCCATGTTGGCTCCCACATGTTCCACGATGATCTCATCGGATGAACCACAATGTCAAAGACTCAATCGATCCCGTATACAATTCCCTTTGTCTAGCGGTATTGTACTTGCCCGAGATTCGATCGTTGGTATGCCGATACCTTGTTCAATCTCGTTACCAGCAAGTCTCTTTACTCGTTCCGTAACACATCATCCCATGATCAACCCCTTGGTCACATTGTGCACATTATGATGATGTCCTACTGAGTGGGCCCGGAGATACCTCTCCATCAACCGGAGTGACAAATCCCAGTCTCGATTCGTGCCAACCCAACAGACACTTCCGGAGATACCTGTAGTGCACCTTTATAGCCACCCAGTCATGTTGTGACGTTTGGTACACCCAAAGCATTCCTACGGTATCCGGGACTTGCACAATCTCATGGTCTAAGGAAATGATACTTGACATTAGAAAAGCTTTAGCATACGAACTACACGATCTTTGTGCTAGGCTTAGGATTGGGTCTTGTCCATCACATCATTCTCCTAATGATGTGATCCCATTATTAACGACATCCAATGTCCATGGTCAGGAAACCGTAACCATCTACTGATCAACGAGCTAGTCATCTAGAGGCTTACTAGGGACTTGGTGTTGTCTATGTACCCACACATGTATCTGAGTTTCCTATCAATACAATTATAGCATGGATAATAAACGATTATCATGAACAAGGAAATATAATAATAATAACTAATTTATTATTGCATCTAGGGCATATTTCCAACAGTCTCCCACTTGCACTAGAGTCAATAATCTAGTTCACATCGCCATGTGATTAACATTGACAGGTCACATCGCCATGTGACCAACATCCAAAGAGTTTACTAGTGTTACTAAACTAGTTCACATCACCATGTGATTAAGACTCAATGAGTTCTGGGGTTTGATCATGTTTTGCTTGTGAGAGAGGTTTTAGTCAACGGGTCTACAACATTCAGATCCGTATGTATTTCGCAATTCTCTATGTCATATTGTAAATGCTGCTTCCACGCTCCACTTGGAGCTATTCCAAATGATTGCTCCACTATACGTATCCGGTTTGCTACTCGGAGTCACTCGGATAGGTGTTAAAGCTTGCATCGACATAACCCTTCACGCCGAACTCTTTATCACCTCCATAATCGAGAAACATGTCCTTAATTTACTCCAAGGACAATTTTGACCGCTGTCCAATGATCCATTCCTGGATCATTCTTGTACCCCTTGACTGACTCATGGCAAGGCACACTTCCGGTGCGGTACACAGCATAGCATACTATAGAGCCTACGTCTGAAGCATAGGGGACGACCTTCGTCCGTGCTCTCTCTTCTGCCGTGGTCGAGCTTTAACTCTTAACTTCATACCTTACAACTCAGGCAAGAACTCCTTCTTTTACTGATCCATCTTGAACACCTTCAAGATCATGTCAAGGTATGTGCTCATTTGAAAGTACCATTTAGCGTTTTTGATCTATCCTCATAGATTTTGATGCTCAATGTTCAAGCAGCTTATTCCAGGTTTTCTATTGAAAAACATTTTTCAAATAACCCTATATGCTTTCAGAAATTCTACATCATTTCTGATCAACAATATGTCAACAACATATACTCATGAGAAATTATATAGTGCTCTCACTCACTTCTTTGGAAATACAAGTTTCTCATAAAATTTGTATAAACCCAAAATCTTTGATCATCTCATCAAAGCGTACATTCCAACTCCAAGATGCTTACTCCAGTCCTTAAAAGGATTGTTGGAGCTTTGCATATTTGTTAGCGTTCTTCAGGATTGACAAAACCTTCTGGTTGTATCACATACAACCTTTCCTCAAGGATATAGTCGAGGAAACAATGTTTTGACATCCTATCTGCAAGATTTCATAAGTCATGCAGTAATTGCTAATATAATTCCAACAGACTCTTAGCATCGCTACGAGTGAGAAAGTCTCATCGTAGTCAACTCCTTGAACTTGTCAGAAAACATCTTAACGACAAGTCGAGCTTTCTTAATGGCGATACTTACCATCATTGTCTGTCTTCCTTTTAAAATCCATCTGTACCCAACGGCCTTACGACCATCAAGTATTTCTTCCAAAGTCATGGATCCTCTCTCGGATTTTATGGCCTCGAGCCATTCGTTGGAATCCGAGCCCACCATCGCTTCTTCATAGCTCGTAGGTTCATTGTTGTCTAGCAACATGACCTCTAAGACAGGATTGTGTACCACTCTGAAGTAGTAGCGTCCTTGTCGACCTACGAGGTCCGGTAGTGACTTGATCCGAAGCATCATGATCACTATCATCAGCTTCCACTTCAATTCGTGTAGGTGCCACATGAACAACTTCCTGTGCCCTGCTACTCACTGGTTGAAGTGATGGTTCAATAACTTCATCAAGTCTCCACCATCCTCCCACTCAATTCTTTCGAGAGAAACTTTTCCTCGAGAAAGGACCCGTTTCTAGGAACAATTACTTTTGCTTCCGGATCTAAGATAGGAGGTATACCCAACTGTTTTGGGTGTCCTATGAAGATGCATTTTTATCCGCTTTGGGTTCGAGCTCATCAACCTAAAACTTTTTCACATAAGCGTCGCAGACCCAAACTTTTAAGAAACGACAACTTAGGTTTCTCCAAACCATAGTTCAAACGGTGTCGTCTCAATGGAATTACGTGGTGCCCTATTAAAGTGAGTGTGGTTGTCTATAATGCCTAACTCATGAACAATAGTGGTAATTCGATAAGATACATCATGGTACGCACTATATCCAATAGGGTGCAAATATGATGTTCGGACACACCATCACATTATGGTGTTCCAGGCGGTATTAATTGTGAAACAATTTCCACAATGTCTTAATTGCGTGCCAAAGCTCGTAACTCAGATACTCATCTCTATGATCATATCATAGACATTTTATCCTCTTGTCACGATGATCTTCAACTTCACTCTAAAATTACTTGAACCATTCAATAATTCAGACTTGTGTTTCATCAAGTAAATATACTCAACATCTACTCGAATCATCTGTGAAGTAAGAACATAACGATATTCACTGCATGCCTCAGCACTCACTGGACTGCACACATCAAAATGTGTTACTTCCAACAAGTTGTTTTCTTGTTCCATTTTACTAAAAACAAGGCTTTTAGTCATCTTGCCCATGTGGTATGATTTGCATGTCTCAAGTGATTCAAAATCAAGTGAGTCCAAACGATCCATCTGCATGGAGTTTCTTCATGCGTATACACAAATAGACACGGTTCGCATGTCTCAAACTTTTCAAAAACGAGTGAGTCCAAAGATCCATCAACATGGAGCTTCTTCATGCGTTTTATACCAATATGACTTACATGGCAGTGCCACAAGTAAGTGGTACTATCATTACTATCTTATATCTTTTGGCATGAAAATGTGTATCACTACCATCGAGATTCAATAAACCATTCTTTTAGGTGTAAGACCATTGAAGGTATTATTCAAATAAATAGAGTAACCATTATTCTCCTTAAATGAATAACCGCATTGCGATAGACATAATCCAATCATGTCTATGCTCAACACAAACACCAAATAACAATATTCAGGTTTAGCACCAATCTCGATGGTAGAGGGAGCGTGCGATGCTTGATCACATCAACCTTGGAAACACTTCCAACACATATCGTCAGATCACCTTTAGCTAGTCTCCGTTTATTTCGTAGCCTTTTATTTCGAGTTACTAACACTTAGCAACCGAACTGGTATCTAATACCCTGGTGCTACTAGGAGTACTAGTAAAGTACACATTAACATAATGTATATCCAATATACTTCTATCGACCTTGCCAGCCTTCTCATCTACCAAGTATCTAGGGTAGTTCTACTTCAGTGTCCGTTCCTCTCATTACAGAAGCACTTAGTCACGGGTTTGGGTTCGACCTTGGGTTTCTTCACTGGAGCAGCAACAGATTTGCCGTTTCATGAAATACCCCTTATTTCCCTTGCCCTTCTTGAAACTAGTGGTTTCATTAACAATCAACAATTGATGCTCCTTCTTGATTTCTACATTCGCGGTGTTGAACATTGCGAATATCACAAGGATCATCATATCTATCCCTGTTATGTTATAGTTCATCACGAAGCTCTAGTAGCTTGGTGGCAATGTCTTTGGAGAAACATCACTATCTCATCTGGAAGATCAACTCCCACTCGATTCAAGTGATTGTTGCACTCAGAAAATCTGAGCACAAGCTCAACGATTGAGATTTTCTCCCTTAGTTTGCAGGCTAAGAAAATCGTCGGAGGTCTTATACCTCTTGACGTGGGCACGAGCCTGAAATCCCAATTTCAGCCCTCGAAACATCTCATATGTTCCATGATGTTTCGAAAACGTCTTTGGTGCCTCAACTCTAAACCATTTAATTGAACTATCACGTAGTTATCAAAACATGTATGCCCGATGTTTGCAACATCCACATACGACGTTTGGGGTTCTGCACACTAAGTGATGCATTAAGGACATAAGCTTTCTACTGATCGCATAATCGCTACTCTCAACTTTCAACTATATTTTCTCTAGGAACATATCTAAAATAGTAGAACTAAAGCGCGAGCTATGACATAATTTGCAAAGGGTTTTTGACTATGTTCAGGATAATTAAGTTCATCTAATGAACTCCCACTCAGATAGACATCCCTCTAGTCATCTGAGTGATTACATGATCCGAGTCAACTAGGCCGTGTCCGATCATCACGTGAGATGGACTAGTCATCATCAGTGAACATCTTCATGTTGATCGTATCCACCATACGACTCATGCTCGACCTTTCGGTCTCTTGTGTTCCGATGCCATGTCTGTACATGCTAGGCTCATCAAGTCAACCTAAGTGTTTCGTGTGTTTAAATCTGGCTTACACCCATTCTATGTGAACGTAAGAATCTATCACACTCGATCATCACGTGGTGCTTCAAAACGACGAACTTTCGCAACGGTGCACAGTTAGGGGGAACACTTTCTTGAAATTTTAATGAGGGATCATCTTATTTACTACCATCGTTCTAAGCAAATAAGATGTATAAACATGATAAACATCACATGCAATCAAATAGTGACATGATATGGCCAATATCATTTTGCTCCTTTTGATCTCCATCTTCGGGGCTCCATGATCATCATCGTCACCGGCATGACACCATGATCTCCATCATCATGATCTCCATCATCGTGTCTCCATGAAGTTGTCTCGCCAACTTATTACTTCTACCACTATGGCTACCGGTTAGCAATAAAGTAAAGTAATTACATGGCGTTTGTTCAATGACACGCATGTCATACAATAAATTAAGACAACTCCTATGGCTCCTGCCGGTTGTCATACTCATCGACATGCAAGTCGTGATTCCTATTACAAGAACATGATCAATCTCATACATCACATTCTTCTTGGACATATCACATCACATAGCATACCCTGCAAAAACAAGTTAGACGTCCTCTAATTGTTGTTTGCATGTTTTACGTGGCTGCTGTGGGTTTCTAGCAAGAACGTTTCTTACCTACGTAAAACCACAACGTGATATGCCAATTGCTATTTACCCTTCATAAGGACCCTTTTCATCGAATCCATTCCGACTAAAGTGGGAGAGACTGGCACCCGCTAGCCACCTTATGCACCAAGTGCATGTCAGTCAGTGGAACCTGTCTCACGTAAGTGTACGTGTAAGGTCGGTCCGGGCCGCTTCATCCCACAATACTGTCGAAACAAGATTGGACTAGTAACGGTAAGAATATTGAACAAAATCAACGCCCACAACTACTTTGTGTTCTACTCGTGCAAAGAATCTACGCAATAGACCTAGCTCTGATGCCACTGTTGGTGAACGTAGCAGGAATTCAAAATTTTCCTACGTGTCACCAAGATCTATCAATGGAGAAACCAGGAACGAGGGGAAGAAGAGTGCATCTACATACCCTTGTAGATCGCTAAGCGGAAGCATTCAAGAGAACGGGGTTGAAGGAGTCGTACTCATCGTGATCCAAATCACCGGAGATCCTAGTGCCGAACGGACGGCACCTCCGCGTTCAACACACGTACAGCCCGGTGAAGTCTCCCATGCCTTGATCCAGCATGGAGAGAGGGAGAGGTTGAGGAAGACTCCGTCCAGCAGCAGCACAACGGCATGGTGGTGATGGAGGAGCGTGGCAATCCTGCAGGGCTTCGCCAAGCACCGCGGGAGAGGAGGAGGGAGAGAGGTAGGGCTGCCAGGGAGAGGTCAAACTCATCTATTGGCAGCCCCAAAGTCCTCAAGTATATATAGGGGAGAGGGAGGCGGCTGCACCCCCTCTAGGGTTCCCTCCCTAGGGGTGGCGGCAGCCTACAACCCATCTAGGGTGCGGCCAAGGGGGGAAGAGGGGAAACTTGCCCCCCAAGTTAGGTGGGTGAGCTCCCCTCCCCAAACCCTAGGCGCCTTGGGCCCTTGTGGGGGGGCGCACCAGCCCACCTGGGGCTGGTCCCCTCTCACACTTAGCCCATGCAGCCCTCCGGGGATGGTGGCCCCACTTGGTGGACCCCCGGGACCCTCCTGGTGGTCCCGGTACGTTACCGATAAAACCCGAAACTTTTCCGGTGACCAAAAAAGGACTTCCCATATACAAATCTTTACCTCCGGACCATTCCGGAACTCCTTGTGACGTCCGGGATCTCATCCGGGACTCCAAACAACATTCGGTAACCACATACAAACTTCCTTTATAACCCTAGCATCATCGAACCTTAAGTGTGTAGACCCTACGGGTTCGGGAACCATGCAGACATGACCGAGACGTTCTCCGGTCAGTAACCAACAGCGGGATCTGGATACCCATGTTGGCTCCCACATGTTCCATGATGATCTCATCGGATGAACCATGATGTCAAGGACTCAATCGATCCCGTATACAATTCCCTTTGTCTAGCGGTATTGTACTTGCCCGAGATTCGATCGTCGGTATGCCGATACCTTGTTCAATCTCGTTACCGGCAAGTCTCTTTACTCGTTTCGTAACACATCATCCCGTGATCAACCCCTTGGTCACATTGTGCACATTATGATGATGTCCTATCGAGTGGGCCCAGAGATACCTCTCCGTCAGACGGAGTGACAAATCCCAGTCTCGATTCGTGCCAACCTAACAGACACTTTCAGAGATACCCGTAGTGCACCTTTATAGCCACCCAGTTATGTTGTGACGTTTGGTACACCCAAAGCATTCCTACGGTATCCAGGATTTGCACAATCTCATGGCCTAAGGAAATGATACTTGACACTGGAAAAGCTTTAGCATACGAACTACACGATCTTTGTGCTAGGCTTAGGATTGGGTATTGTCCATCACATCATTCTCCTAATGATGTGATCCCGTTATCAACGACATCCAATGTCCATGGTCAGGAAACCGTAACCATCTATTGATCAACGAGCTAGTCATCTAGAGGCTTACTAGGGACTTGGTGTTGTCTATGTACCCACACATGTATCTGAGTTTCCTATCAATACAATTATAGCATGGATAATAAACGTTTATCATGAACAAGGAAATATAATAATAATAACTAATTTATTATTGCCTCTAGGGCATATTTTCAACACACCCCAGCACTCGTGGCATGGGGGTAGAAGCCGATGACTCGCATCTCTCAGATTTAATAAACGGCCGCACAGAAGGTAATATTTTAAATTCAAAAAAGCGCGCATATGGACAAGTTTTCAGCGCACACGATAACACGAGCGAGTTTACTCAAAAATTACATCCTTGGAACACTCATCCGCCACAAGGCAGGCACCCTTCAGGACGCCCTCATAATCAACTCGGGCTTGCGATGCTCCTTCCCCTCCGGTGGCCCATCTGTCACCAGCTTCTCAGCATCTATCTTGCCCCATTGCACTTTAACACGGGCAAGGGCCCTACGGGCGCCTTCGATGCATACGGAGCGCTTGATGATTTCAAGCCATGGACAGGCATCAACCAGCCGCCTCACCAGCCCAAAGTAGCTCCCAGGCATGGCCTCCCCAGGCCATAGCCGACCTATAAGGCCCTTCATGGCCTGTTCGGCTGCCTTATGGAGCTCAACCAGCTGCTTTAGCTGGTCGCTCAAGGGCATCGGGTGTCCGGCCTCAACATACTGGGACCAGAACACCTTCTCCATCGAGCTCCCTTCCTCGGCTCGGTAGAATGCGGCGGCGTCGAACAGACTGCGGGGCAGATCTGCGAATGCTCCTGGAGAGCACCGGACTCGGGTAAGTAACAAGTAATTCACTTTCACGTGATTGCTTTGCATAAAGAATGCCTTACCCGCCGCTATCTTCTTCATCGCCTCAATTTCCTGGAGGGCTTTTTGGGCTTCGGCCTTGGCAGATTTGGCGCTCTCAAGGGCCGAGGCAAGCTCGGACTCTCGAGTCTTTGAGTCAAGCTCCAAACTCTCGTGTTTTTTCACAAGAGCGTGGAGCTCTTGCCGCACCTCCTCCGCACGCGCCTCCTGCTTTTCTCGCTCGGTCCGCTCCATGGCCGCATTGTCTTCGGCCTTGGACATCGGTTCCTTCAGGGTCGCCACCTTGGTTGTGGCCCCTGTAACACTCACGTTGGTCCTGTCACTATTTGCAACCAGGTATTTTTATATACTTACATAAGGTACTACTTACCTTCCTTGTCCTCGAGCTGCTTCTTGGCAAGGCCGAGCTCATTCTCGGACCGCTCGAGGCTCTGCTTCAATGCACCGACCTTCGCAGTCAGTGCGGCAAAGGTCAGCAGCGCAGCCTGCATTCCCATATTGACATATTTATGTTAGACTCATGTGTATATCTTTTTAGATCCTCAGTCCGGCTTTTCTTTCTGAACACCAAACTGAGCATCAGGGGCTACTGTCTATGCGGTAATATTTTTACATGTCTTAAATACATACCTCAAAGCCTGTTAGAAGGCTGGCATAGGCTTCTGTCAGGCCGTTCTTGGCGGACTGAACCTTCTGGTTCACCGCACTCATAATAGTGCGGTGCTCCTCGTCGATGGAGGCGCCGTTAAGCACCTCCAGCAAATTGTCCGGTGCCTCCGGTTGGACGGAGGCCACCGGCGTCGTAGGCTTGCCCTTCTTACGAGGGGCTGCTTGCCGGACTCCGGAACCGCTGAAGGTTCTGGTGCAGTGTCCGGCCCAGGGCCGGACTTATAGCCCTTTGGGGTTTTATCCCTTTGCGCCTGGACTCCGGGAGGTCGCCTTGCGGTGCCTCCAGGACCACCTCCTCCTGACTTGGCCCCTTTTGGGACTCCACCTCGGCATCATCCGTAGGGCGAGGGGAGGTAACAGTCGGGAGTGAAAGACTATTCACATCCGACGAGTCCAGGGAGCCGCTCAACGAGGCATCGAGCCGGGCCAGGGGCGGACTGCATGATTATATTCGGCGTCAGAAGATACTGTGCAATAAAGGAGCACCATGAGTTATTCTGGTATCCGGATACTTACAATTTTGCCAGGGGATTGGCCCTGGATGGCCACTCCTCTCTGCCGTCGTCGGCGTTGCTGGAGTAGTCCGGAAGAAGGGTCTTTCCCTTCATGGACCCTCCGGTCTCCCCAGTTGGGGCAGCCTTCCTTTTCTTTCCTCCCCTCGTTGGAGGGGGAGAGGCTTCTTCTTCCTCCTCCTCGTCTTCGTGGGAGGAGTGCGCTTCTGGGTCGTCGGGCGATGAATCCGACACCACCAGGCGCCGGGAACTCTTTCAAGTTCCCATGGCCTTCTTCTTGGCCTTCTTCTCCAGCACCACATGAGGTGCTGGAACCAGCAGCTTCGCCAAGCGGGCATCTGTTGGGCCTTCGGGCAAAGGAGCCGGACAGTCGATCTATCCGGACGTCTTCTGCCAGTCATGTCAAAGGAATGGGAGCTTAGATCCCGCATAGAGTCAAACTATGAAAAACAAGTATCCTGTAAAGGGTAAAACATGCTTACCACGCTGGCTTGGCGCTTCCACAGAATCCACGATCCTCGGTAATGGGAGGGGGAACCTCGGAGCCCTTGAATAGCACCTTCCAGACATCCTTGTGCGTTGTGTCAAAGAGCCTGGACAAAGTTTGGTGTTGGGCCGGGTCGAACTCCCACAAGTTAAAAGCCCGTCGTTGACACGAGAGGATCCGGCGGAAGAGCATGACCTGGACTACGTTGACAAGTTTAACCTTCTTGTCCACTAGGTTTTGGACGCAGGTTTGGAGTCCAGTCACCTCTTCCGAATTTCCCCACGACAGGCCCATCTCTTTCCAGGAGGTGAGCCGTGTGGGGATGCCGGATTGGAATTCGGGGGCCGCGGCCCATTCAGGGTCACCCGGCTCGGTGATGTAGAGCCACCTCGATTGCCACCCTTTGATGGTTTCCACAAAGGAGCCCTCGAGCCATGTGACATTGGGCATCTTGCCCACCATGGAGCCTCCGCACTCCGCTTGTGGGCCACCCACTACCTTCGGCTTGACATTGAAGGTCTTCAGCCATAAGCCGAAGTGGGGCTTGATGCGGAGGAAGACCTCGCACACGATCATAAACGCCGAGATGTTAAGGATGAAGTTCGGGGCCAGATCATGGAAATCCAGGCCATAGTAGAACATGAGCCCACGGACAAATGGGTGGAGTGGGAAGCCCAGTCCACGGAGGAAATGGGGGAGGAACACCACCCTCTCATGGGGCGTGGGGGTGGAGATGAGCTGCCCCTCGCCTGGAAGCCGGTGCGCAATGTTGTTGGACAAGTATCCGGCCTTCCTGAACTTTTTGATGTGCCCCTCCGTGACGGAGGAGGCCATCCACCTGCCTCCCGCTAAGACATGGCTGGAGAAGGTTGAGGTGGGAAGTGCGGACTTGGGCACTGGAGCTCGAGTGCGCGGAAATGGAGAAGCGAAGGAGGAAGAAGGCGTATATGGAAAGGGTGGATCCTTATCCCCTTATATGGGCGGACGAAACTATGTACCCCCACCAGCCTGGTAAAACTCGCTTATCTCCCAAGCACCGTGATTAATGGCACGGTTGGGTTACCCACGCCCGTATTGATGAGAATCCCGGAATAAGGGGACACGATCTCTGCTTCGACAAGACGTGCCAAGGAAACCACCTCGCTAAACGCGCTGAGGTGGGACAGTAAAATGATTCGAATAAAGGCTTGGCCGTAACATGATGTCATGCTGCGGAATACGTCATCAGATTAGATTTGTACAAATATTATTCTCTCTACGGTGGTATGTGGAACTTATTTTGCAGAGCCGGACACTATCCTTGTGTTCAAAATCTTCTATGAAGTATTCGAAGGAGGAACCCACCTTGCAATGCCGAAGACAATCTGCGCGCCAGACTCGTCGTCATGGAAGCCTGGTTCAGGGGCTACTGAGGGAGTCCTGAATTAGGGGGTGTCCGGATGACCGGACTATTCCCATTGGACGGACTCCTGGACTATGAAGATACAAGATTGAAGACTTCGTCCCGTGTCCGGATGGGACTTTCCTTGGCGTGGAAGGCAAGCTTGGCGATACGGATATGTAGATCTCCTCCCATTGTAACCGACTCTGTGTAAACCTAGCCCTCTCCGATGTCTATATAAACTGGAGGGTTTTAGTCCATAGGACGAACAACAATCATACCATAGGCTAGCTTCTAGGGTTTAGCCTCTCTGATCTCGTGGTAGATCTACTCTTGTACTACCCATATCATCAATATTAATCAAGCAGGAGTAGGGTTTTACCTCCATCGAGAGGGCCCGAACCTGGGTAAAAACATCGTGTCCCTTGTCTCTTGTTACCATCCGCCTAGACGCACAGTTCGGGACCCCCTACCCGAGATCCGTCGGTTTTGACACCGACAGGGACCGATCGCTCACTTCGGTTAGACCGAAACGTTACGAAGGGAAACGGAGAGATTACAATCCCATCTCGGTGAGATCGATTTGCCTAGGGTTTGTGGCAGTGGCTATGACATCTGAACTCGGTGGCGCCGGATAGAAACAATCGATGGGGCCAAGTTTGACTATAGGTTTAGGTCATATGTGGATATGAGGAAGTAGTTGAGGGTTTTTGGAGCATATCACTAAGCACTTTAAGCAAGAAACTCATCAAGCAACACCACATCCCTCCTTGATAGTATTGGCTTGTCCTATAGACTCAATGTGATCTTGGATCACTAAAATGTAAAATGTAGAGTCTTGAGCTTTTGAGCTTGAGCCAATCCTTTTATCCTTAGAATTTTGAGGGATCCACTTTCCTCATCTATGTCATGCCATTCATTGAGCTTTTCCTGAAATGTTTTTCTTGGAAAGATGTTAGCTCAATGAGCTATATGTTGTAAGGAATTACCAAAACCACCTAGGGATCGTTGCACTTTCAATCTCCCCCTTTTTTGGTAATTGATGACAACATATAGATCAAAGCTTCGACAAATGATAATAAGATTGAAAAACATCGTCGCTTTGAGAAGTATGTGATAAGCAAGAGCTCCCCCTAAATTTGTGCATAGTTTAAGATTTGCTTTGGACTGCAAATGCACAAGGAGTTAGGCTCATGGGTTACTCTTCCATGTCACATACATCTTGGTGGAGCGCTCAAAATATTAAGGATTGAATACATGCACTCTTCACCAAGCAAAGTGAATGATCATATAAGGATAAATGGGATATAGTCATCTAACAAGCATTAAGGTAGCATATGATCAAACACATGATCATCATTGTATCACACAAACAATAAAGTATCTCAAGCAAGCAAAAGCAAATAAAGTTCAACCACAAAGACAAGAGAGAACAAAATCAAACTCTCTCTCTCTCTCTCGAAGCCTATGATCTATACATTTTTCTCCCCCTTTGCCAACAAGTTACCAAAAAGTTCCTAGAAAATGCATAGTACTATTTCGTCTCCCAGGCATGGTCTTGATGTGGTGGTGTAGATATGACTCCAAGGATGAAGGCTTCAGTTGATGTGGATGGAGCTGGAGGAGTTGGTGCTGGAGCTGGTTGCACTGGAGCTGTAGATGGTGAAGATGAAGTGGCTCTGTTGTCTGACACTAGCTCTGCAACTGATCTCTGAGCTCGAGGCACTCTAGCAAATGCATCAGTGATTGTCTTACCCTTCCTTTCCTGCATATCATCCTGAAGCTACTCCACAATAGACTGGATCTCAGTTACTTTCACATCTAAGTCACAGAACTTTTTGGTTCTTTCCAGGCTCTCCTGGTTTTGAGTTAGGGTGGCCAACCCTTTCTCAATCCTCAGAGTTGATGCTATTAAGTAACCAAGCTAGTCCTGCTTGCTCTTCAAAAAGTACTCAGATGCCTCATCAATTGTTGGCATCATGGCACCCTTCTCCTTCTATGCCTTCTCCTTCTCTTGTGCTTGCACTGAAGATGGTTCATTCTCATTCATGACTACTTGGTTGTCCTCAAAGTCTGGATAGATAGCAAAGTGTTCCTTATCCAACCAGTATTTGCATGTGCCCATCTTGGAGTTGATCAGCTCCTGGATTTGTGGGGCATACCCACAGCTTCTCTACTGGTCTGCTGCTGTCCTCTTGATAGTCTCAACTATGAGGCTCATGACCTTGAACTTCTGAGGCACATCAAATATGTGTAGAAAGTTTATTGCATGCCCTCTGATCATGTTGTGGTCACCTGACTTGGGCAAGAGAGTGTGCCTTAGGATCCAGTTGATCGTAGACAGTCCTGACAGAAGGAAATGGACAGACCCAAGCTTGAAAGTCTCAAGAGCTTTATCTGGTATCTCCTTGTACATGTGTGACATTGAGTTGTGATCCATTTTCTTCTTGGAATAGACGTCCAATTCATCAGCTTCCTCCTCTGGTGCATTGATCAGGCTTGCCCATTCTTCAATTGTGGACTGGTACCTTGTACCTTCAGACATCCAGACTATTCTGCCATCAGGATAAAAGTGAGCTATGGAGTAGAATTGCATTACAAGCTCATCATTCGAGTTGGTGAACTTCTGTCCAACAAAGTCATCAACTCCACAACCCTTGAAGCTGTCAAACACACCTGGGTAGTGTTCCTCATTTGCCTTCATGTATTTCCAGTCCACCCACCTCATGTCACAAACTATGGGTTTCTTATCCAGCAGCACAGTCTCATAGAAATCCTGTTGTTCCTTAGTGTGGAACCTGTAGTCAACAGCAGTCCTTCTCCTGATTGCATAAGGATCAGACAATCTCCACTGTCTGAGCCCTGCATCCTTCCTCAGCTTCATGTTCTCAGCCACTGGATGGGCATCATTGTGGTCTGGAATCTTAGGTTTTAGCTTCCTCGGAACTTGTCCTTCATCTTCTTCTTCTTCAGCAACTTCAGGCACTGGGACCTTGTTCTTCTCAGCAGCTGGTATACTCCTAGTATTCCTTTTAGGTGCAGTCTTGGGCTTGGAGGCAGCTTTGGGTGCTTCTTTGGGAATTGATGATGCAGCCCCTGACTTTATAGCATCACCCATAAGCTTTTGTGCCTTGGGTGCTAGAGCAGCAGCCTCTTCTTCCTCTTCCTCTTCCATCATGGAAGGCTGTCCAACAACTCTGGCCATGGTCTTTTTGACCCTTTCCTTCCTCTTCTTCCCTTCTGCAGCAGCCTCTTTGGGATCAGATTTCTCAGGTTCTTGAGTTGATCCTCTGACTTTCAGCATAGGTGTCCTCTTGGCAGGGACCTTCCTTTTTAGTCCTGGCTTTGTGGCTGCAGCTGAGCCATACTCCTTCTTGAGCACTATCTTCTTAGAAGTGGCCTCATCTTCAGCTGCCACATAGTCTTCATCCTCAGAGTCTGAGGTTCTCTTCCTTCTGACCCTGGTGGCAGCTTTGGGCAAGTTGCTTGGGGTGCTTCTACTGCCCTCATCTGAGGTGCTAGAGGGACTAGTGCCCTCACTCATATGAACCTGCTCCTCTTCCCTGTTCTGGCTGTCAATTTCGTTTCACATGCTGCAAACACTGACTGCTGACCCTGTGAATAGATATAGATGAGATAGAATGGATGAGCATCACAAAATGCAGAGATTTTTGCAAAAGAATGATTCAAGAACTTAGTTTTAGTTTTCCACAGAAAGCATTTTGGATCAACCAATTTGCAAACTCAGTGATACCAAAGTAGCTTTTGGAACCTAAACTAGTAAACTCGGTCATATCGAGTCACAGTTCGGTGGCACCGAGACTGCTAGGGCTTCACAGAGTTCTAAACTCGGTCACACCGATTTGCAATTCTCGGTCAGACCGAGAATTACTTGTGCAATGGCCTTAGCCGAATCGGTGGAACCGAGTTTTTCAACTCGGTGGGTCTGAGATGGTTTAGGCGGAAACCTAACCCTAAATTTTCAATTCACATCTAATCTAAGGATTGTTTTGACTGGATAGATTCATTTCAATCGTGGCAAGAATCATGATGAACACAATGTGCTAGGAATTGGAGGGGGATAGCACTGTGATCGAGTCCATACCCTAGTTTGGCGATGAACTCGCTACGGCGGCAACGGCGGGGTTGAATTCTGTTAACGGCGGCGGAGACCAGCGACTGGAGGCGGCTGGTGACGAAGTCGACGATCCGGAGACCCTAGAGGCAGAGCAAGCTATGCGCGAGCGAAGGGGTTTGGAGAAAGTTTCCAAATTTTTGCCCATGAGTATATATAGCCTGACCCTGTCGGTGTGACCGAATGGAACAACTCGGTGGCACCGAGATGCATAACTGTTGACAGTTACAGCAACTCGGTGAGACCGAAAAGTTCAAATCGGTTGCATCGAGATTGAAAACCTAGATCGACTTAGTGATCTCGGTATGACCGAAATGGAAGAATCAGTCAGACCGAAACGCACAAACAAGTTTTGGAAGTTTAAGTCTATGACAAATCGGGGACTCCGAGTGCTCCTCACACAGAGTGGTTCGAATCTGACTTGATCAAATTTTGTGATGTGGCATGAATAGAGTTTGAGACAAGAAAAGCATAGATAGCTAGAGAAGGTTCTTAGGGATTCTTGTTCATCCACTTGGCAAAAGAAAAAGAAGCCAATCAATCAAAGCAACAAGTGGATGTCCTTGAATGAGTTAAATATGCAACCAACATGCTCACACAGTAAAATGGCAAATGAAATATGTGGCAAAGCATGCACAACCAATTCTAGCATCTATCAAGCAATTGGCGATGACTAGGTCATCTATATATGAGTATATTGACTTAGGAGCCAAATGAGAACATTTGATCATAGGTCATACTCATCGTTTAAGCTCAAGTGGGGTTACCACTTTTACATAATGCATTGATGTGTTCACATCATTAGAGTTGCTTCGACTCATTTCTTAGAGTTAAGCTCCCCCTAGATGTGAGATCCCCCCTAAGCGGGATGAACTAACCTTGGGTTTTGTCGATGATGACTTCATGTAGGTGTTGAAGATGTGGATGCTCAATGTTGATGAAGATCATTTGGAGCAATCCTTTCGAGTGAGTTGCAGTTTCAATACCTACATGGGTTAGTCCCACAAGGAACAAACAAGTATATCCATAGACATAGAGTGATGCACACACAAGATGATGTCCATGAAAGCATTAGGTTACCTTGTCCCTTGCCTTACCAACATGAGGGTTTGTGACTCCTTGAACTAGTGCAAGATGTGGAAGTTGATTGCACTTGTTGTTGCCAAAAAGATATGAGTGAAGTATGTTGGTGGAGTCACCCTCAAGAACTCTCTAGTTCTTCTTCTTCGGGATCCACATCATCTTGATGGGAATCCGTGGAGTTGTAGTCGTACTTGATGAAGTAGAACTTGATGTAGTCTTGGGAACCCACTTGACCAAGGCCTTAGGAGCTTCTTAAAATGCATCAATCTCCTATTGAAGCTTGTCATTGCCTTTTTTCTTGTGGTCTTGTGGTGGAAGATCATCTTGAGCTTGTGTCCCGTTGAAGGAAGTAGGATCATACTTCTCTTGTTGAGGAACAAACTTCGTCTTGGGGTATTGATCTTCTTCCCACTCAACTCCCACTACAAAAAACCTGTTAATCCATGACAGTTTTCTGGTGACGTTCTCGAAAACTGTCACAAATTATGACGGAGTTTATTAGGTTCGTCACAAAATCCGTCATATATCAGCAACTTGACGATGGCCCCCTAAACCGGTAGCCCCATTATGACAGATAAAGAGAGGCTGTCATAGAAACCGTCATGGGTCAACTAACTGGGCATTTATTTTTTATTCTTATACAACATTCAGACCGTCATGGATGGATGGTGCTGATGTGGCAATCCAGCGTGAGGGAAAACTCGCGTTCTGATTGGTTGAGCTAACAATCCCACGGATCGCAAATCCAGACCGTCTCCTCTTGTGTGATCCAACGGCAAGCAATCAACTCCATCCTCCCCGACTCCCTGTAGATCTCACTATCCCCATCTTCCAGATCCCCCACCCTCGCCATCCGCGGTCGCCGCCACCTACCCAACCACGGCCGCCGCCACCTCCCCAACCACGGCCATCTGCCCCTCTGCTTCCCAAAACCGCCGCGACGGTAGCCTCGTTCCCGGAGGCGTGGACGCCCCTGAGAGCGAACCTAGTGCATGTGGTGCCGGTGCCATTAATGCGGGTTGGGCGGCGGTCAGATCTGCCACGGACACAACCAGCGTCCTCTCCCTCCCTATCCAGCTTCCTCGCACAACCGAGAAGAGGGCTTCGTCAAGGATCCGATGATGGAGATTGACCGTCCATCGATGGAGGCCATAAGAGCTGCATGAGCACATACATGGCTGCGCCTCAAGGTCAGCCATTACCCATCTTATCTATTCGGTTTGATTTGATCTCCTTCCTGATTTCCTTCCCCATGCAGCTACAGCTCAATAGATGCAGGGACATCGCAATGGAGCAAGTAAGGTCTCGCTTCTCCCACTATTTCTTCAGATCCGGCCTGGCCAGCCATATCCAGCACCCCTGCACCACCGCGGTGGTAAGACCACGACCCTTCCTTCCTATTTGCAGCGTTTTAGTTTACCTCCGCCCTACCTAGCTAGCAAACTAGTTTCCTTTGCTCCAATCTGATCCTATCATATCCATGGAGCAGCTTGGATTTGGTTCCAGTTTACTTTGTACATGCACGGATGGTTGCTTTCAGAGAGAGAGAGAGAGAGAGAGAGAGAGAGAGAGAGATGGATGGATGGTCCAGGCCCTATGTTCTGTGTTACTTTCAACTCTTTGTTTACCATGGTTTTCAGTTGGTTCTGCTTAGGGAATATTGATTCATTGTCTTGGTTCAATTTATATAGAGTTCTCCATGCCCACAGCATGAAAAAAATCTTGCTCCCAATCTGATGCCACAGTTGGCATCTTTTTTACTGTTATATTATGTGTGCCACTGAACATTCAACCTTTAACCATTGCTTGTGTAAAATCGGACTTTCTTCTCTTGTGAATGGAGTGTTTGCTTGTTGTGCTGCAAAAATAATTCATTCATCGCTCATCTGACAGGTGCAAGAAATGTGTACAGACTGCATTTAGAAGAGAAATCTGCACACAACATCAACTATTGTTACCTGATATAACATGCAAAGTTTTAAATAGAGGGCTACGGCAGATAGCGGCAGAAGCAATAGCGTGCTATATTTGCGCTAAGTGGCTTAGCATGATGCCCCTCTGAATAGTATAGTGCTGCTATAGTGCTGAGACAGAATGCTATCCAAAACTTTGATAACATGTGATGCACCGCATCCTAAATTCAGGACCTTAAGCATTGCCTCAAAGGATAATCTGTTAGCTTTCACATGTAATTCTATCATTTTCTTAAATTCATATCTCCACAATCATGTGGAAAGAAATAAACATTGTTATCCATTTAAAAGTTAATTCTGTTGGGCAGGGATGAGCAATGCTTGCCGCTGGGTATCAATTTCATACTTGTTAGTAAAGGTGCTGCCACATGTAAGGGACATGCATGCTGGGTGCCTTGCCATGGTTGGAGCCATGCTAATCTTTCCCTGTGTCTCCGAAAAATGCACGCAAGGACAAAATTATGGAAGTAGAAAATTGACGACCTCCAGGTAATATGTTAACATGATTGCCACCTAGGAAAAGATTAGAATTAAAATCCAACAGATAAATTAGAGATGGAGATAAACTCTTACTAACCTTTCTTTGTTATAATTATTGAGAATCACCTACAGAGATGAGAATTTGCACGTGGCATCTTCTAAGAAAACCTGCACACTGCACCAGAACTACTATAACTTAGTGAGTATATGTAAAATAATATATAGGATTCATCTGCTGCAATAAGAATAGGGACAATTGCATTTTTACCCCTAGTTGGTTCCTACCCACGGGTTTTGCCCTTACTTTTCGAGCTTGCTCGGTTTTGCCCTTACTTTTTCCATCGAGGTCCCTCGAATGCCCTTTGACCGTTTGACCAAAACTTTGAAAATTCATAACTAATTCATATGAACTCAGAAAAATGCAAATAAGATATCAAAATGTTCATATAAACATTACCTTTATGGGCATATCATTTGCATTCAGGACAAAATCATTGTTTAAACTACCTGAGGTAATTAATGTTATTAACATTATTAAAAATAAATAGGTATAAACAATATTTTTTTCATGAATAAAAATTATATGCAAATGTAGGTCATGTTTTCTGAACATTCTGATACCTTATTTGCATTTTCCTGAGTTCGTATCAACTTGTTATGAAGTTTCCAAATAATGGTCAAAGTCATTAGAACATTCATAACAAGTTGATACAAACTCAAAAAATGCATATAAGTTATCAGGATGTTCAGAAAACATCACCTACATTTGCATGTAATTTTTATTCATGAAAAAATATATTTTTATACCTATTTATTTTTAATAATGTTAATAACATTAATTACCTCGGGTAGTTTAAACGATGCTTTTGTCCGGAATGCAAAAGATATGCCCATAAAGGTAATGTTTATCTGAACAGTTTGATATCTTATTTGCATTTTTCTAAGTTCGTATGAATTAGTTATGATTTTTCAAAGTTTTGGTCAAACGGTCAAAGGGCATTCGAGGGACCTCGATGGAAAAAGTAAGGGCAAAACTGAGCAAGCTCGAAAAGTAAGGGCAAAACCCGTGGGTAGGAACCAACTAGGGGTAAAAATGCAATTGTCCCATAAGAATATCCACACAACATTCTGTAGAAACAAATCTGCAAACCATTTGCTATCATTACTTGAGAGTAAAAGATGGCACTATATCCTAAATTCAGTACGTTTATCATCCCTTCCAAGTATATGTTGTTAGCTACTTATCTCTCACATAGAATCATCCCCCGTTACAACTTTGAAAAGAAATATTCATAGGGAAGCTCTTTTGTTTAAACATCACCAAATCTCCACATTCATCTGAAAAGAAATAACCGTTGGCGGAGTGAGGCTGCTGTTGCTTGTCGTGGTTGCAGCCAGGATGATCTTTCCCTCGCAGCAATCTCACACCTCCTTGATTCTGTATCCAATGCTACACATCCAAGGTACAGGTTCTCAAGGTCCTAGGGAACTGGGTACAGGTGCGGCTGCGTGCTCGTGATCCCCATCCAATGCTACGCATCCAAGGTACAGTAGCTGCACCAAAGCTACCACTTTCCCCTTATCCGTAAATGTTTGATCTGGCCACCAGCGACATGATTTGTTTCTACGTAACCATCTCAACTCAATAGGGAACTCACTATTAGGCTTTTTTTGTCCATCATTGGATTTCACTATGCTCTTAATCTGGTCCAATTTTATCATTTTGTGTTGTTTTCATGAACATCTCAGATCTCATAATACTTTTTATTGCAACTGTATGTGTGCATTGTGAAATTAAGAAATGGAAAGAATATATGTACTAGGATCTTTATCATCAATTTCCATGCTTCTGTTTCTTTTCCTGTTTGATATTTCAAATGTGATGTTATGTTATCCTGAAATCGTTGTTGGTTGCTAGCTTGTGCTGCATTGGCGTCACAGTAAAAATACCATTATTTGAAGCTGACATGCACGATTCACTTTACCTTTGGTACAGTTTTGTGTATGGATGAAAACACATGCTTAAACCCATACTTTTCATTTTTTGAGTCAGTCTTACGGGTTGTCTATGTGCAGGCAACGTCCCGCGGGTCCTCAGGAGCATGGGTTGAGGTGATATGGTTGCTTCCTTCGATGATGTTGGTGGGGATGGCTGGATCTGTGTCCAGGAAGGCATGTGAATTACCCCCGGTTGTCGTCTGTTGAGCGCTGGGCGGCAGTGGCTGCCAAGCAGCATGGGGTGTTCTCTAGCACTTGTTTATAGATTAAAGTTTCTTGTGCTTTTGCTCCTCTACATGGTATCATCTAGAAATGTATGTAATTTATGTTTTTGTGGTGTTTTTCCTTTTGCACAAATTGTTATTTTTTGGTGATTTCCTTTTCTTTAATTACATACCATGTATTTTCTATAAATAATTATTGGCTTAAAATAAAAAAAATCATGGACCAAGAGAAATGTGAGATGGTCTGGCTTATAGGGCTAAAAATTGTTTGCCTTGCACCGATCTGAAATTTAATGGGCTGAAATTCCAATTAGGCCGACTACTACATGGTTGGTAGGTCTTGCATTGAGATGAAAAATGATGGGCCGGAATATTAATTGGGCCGCTTAGTTCATGGGCTGCCACGTCAGATCCACGTCAAATGATGACATGACGGACAACTTAACGCTGTTATGAGCATGTAAGTTAAGTGCCATCCATGACGGACAAAAACGGTCATGAATCCGTGACGGTTTCACACATCCGTCAAGGATATCATTATGGTCAAATTATGACGCGATATACATGACAGATTTCAAATTCGTCATGCCTGCCCTTCCTTGACGGTTTAACACTGGTCCATGACGGATTTATATCGTCACGTATTAACACGATTCTTGTAGTGTCCATTGGCATTGAACTTTCGTTCAAAACCAACACCTTGATTCTTCCGGTGACTTCCTTGCTTGCGTACAATTTCCTCGAATTTCTTACTCCCGGCAAGGCTCTTGTAAACACCTTTCTCTATGATTCCCTTCAATAAGCTATTTTATTGCTCAAGTGTAACTTGGCTAAGAGAATCATTAGTGGAATCAAGAGAACTACTAGAAGCAATAATATTGGATTTAGCATGATTATTGTTACTACTAGAGGAAGAATCCGTCTTGTTTTTGTTACTAGACTTGACTTGAGTCATGTAAGTAGATAAGAGTAAACGCTTGGCAATGTAAGAAGAACTTTTCTTACAAAGATCATCATTGATTGCCTTTAAGAACTCATGCTCTTGCTCAAGATTGAGCTTTTCAAAGCGTAACTTCTCATGAGTCCTCAAAAGTTCTTGATGATCTTCCAAGATAGTTTCATGAGCTAACTTAAGAGTGTTTAGTTCTTTAGTTAGGAGCTCAATTTTCTCCTTATCATTTTCATTCGTTTTATCTTGATTAGCATGATTAATTGACGTTTCATCATAGTATTCATCACTAGAGTTGTCAATAAGTAAATCATCATCACCTAACAAGTCATCTTCATCACTATTGAAATCAACATACTCGGGGTGTGTTACCTTTGGGCCTTTAGCCATGAAGCATCTTCCAATTCCTTCATTTGGTGAATCAAATATGTCGTAGGAGTTGGTTGACACAAGTGCTAGACCGGCAACACCTTCATCTTGAGTATGTTCGGAGTCGAAGTGATAGCTTCTCTCGGAGTGATGTTCAGAGTCAAAACCGGATACCCATTCACCAACATGAGCTTGATGTCTTTGTTTTGTGTAGCTCTTTGGTGACCTATCCTTCCTTTCTGAGTCCTTGCTTCTCTAGGATGTTCTTCATTCATAACGATCATCTCTACTCCTTCTCTCTCTTGGTGGTGATTCTTCTCTTCTAATTCTTCTCTTGGGAGAATCTTCTCTTCTTTTTTAGGGAGTCGTACACTCATTGGAGTAGTGTCCGGGTCTCCCACAATTGTAGCAATTGCGCTCTCGACTGGAAGATCTTTTGTCATTGTAGGACCTTGACTTGGAGCTTCTCTCTTTGCTTCTACTCTTGTAGAATTTGTTGAATTTCTTCACATTAAGCTCAATTCTTCATTGAAGGTTTGTTTCTCACTTGATGATGTAGGAGCTTCACATGAGGCTTTGTTAGCACCACTTGACTTGTTGTGAAGTTCCTCCTTATCCTTGAGTGACATCTCATGAGCAACAATCCTTCCAATGACCTCCGTTGGCTTGAGATTCTTGTAATTGGGCATCATTTGGATCAATGTGCACACGGTATCATATTTTCCATCCAATGCTCTTAGGATCTTCTTGATGATGAATTTGTCCGTCATATCTTCACTTCCTAAGCCCACAATCTCATTTGTGATAAGAGCAAGCCTAGAGTACATTTCAGCGACACCTTCACCATCCTTCATTTTGAACTTGTCAAGTTGACTTTGGAGCACATCCAAGTTTGATTCCTTGACAGAGTCAGTTCCTTCATGCATATCAATCAAAGTATCTCAAATTTCCTTTGCATTCTCAAGACGGCTGATTTTGTTGAATTCTTCGGGGCACAATCCGTTGAAGAGGATATCACAAGCTTGAGCGTTGTATTGCAGCATCTTCAATTCTTCCGCGCTAGCTTCATGGTTTGGTTCCCTCCCATCAAAGAATTCACCTTGCAAGCCAATACACACAATAGCCCAAATGGCGGGGTTATGTCCGAGAATATGCATTTTCATCTTATGCTTCCAACTAGCAAAATTAGTACCATCAAAGTAAGGAGTAAGGACCTCTACGGTGATAATTTCCCTCGCTAGACGCCATACTCTCTCCTAGGTTGTGAAACCAAGGCTATGACCACCAAAAGCTATGGAAATCAAAGCAAATGGAGACCAAAGCTCTGATACCACTTGTAGGATCGGAAGTATGTCTAGAGGGGGGTGATTAGACTACTTGACCAATTAAAAACTTAACCTTTTCCCAATTTTAGTCTTTGGCAGATTTTAGCTATCTTAGCACAAGTCAAGCAATATTCACACAATTCAAGCAAGCATGCAAAGAGTATATGAGCAGCGGAAAGTAAAGCATGCAACTTGCAAGAATGTAAAGGGAAGGGTTTGGAGATTTCAAATGCAATTTGGAGACACGGTGATTTTTGAGCCGTGGTTCCGCTAGGTGGTGCTATCGTACATCCATGTTGATGGAGACTTCAACCCACGAAGGGTAACGGTTGCACGAGTCCATGGAGGGCTCCACCGACGAAGGATCCATGAAGAAGCAACCTTGTCTATCCCACCATGGATGTCGCCCACGAAGGACTTGCCTCACTAGCGGTAGATCTTCACGAAGTAGGCGATCTCCTTGCCCTTACAAACTCCTTGGTTCAACTCCACAATCTTGTCGGAGGCTCCCAAGTGACACCTAGCCAATCTGGGAGACACCACTCTCCAAGAAGTAACAAATGGTGTGTTGATGATGAACTCCTTGCTCTTGTGCTTCAAATGATAGTCTCCCCAACACTCAACTCGCTCTCACAAGATTTGGATCTGGTGGAAAGAAGATTTGAGTGGAAAGAAACTTGGGGAAGGCTAGAGATCAAGATTCATATGGTATGAATGGAATATATTGGCCTCAACACATGAGTAGGTGGTTCTCTCTCGGAAATGGTAAGTTGGAAGTGTAAGTTTGTTCTGATGGCTCTCTCCACGTATGAAGAGGAGGTGGAGGGGTATATATAGCCTCCACACAAAATCTAACCGTTACACACAATTTACCAATCTCGGTGGGACCGAATCAACAAACTCGGTCAGACCGATTTAGTAAACCTAGTGACCGTTAGGGTTTTCGGTGGGACCGACATGCAACTCGGTAGGACCGATGTGGTTAGGGTTAGGGCATAACGTAATCTCAGAGAGACCGATTACACAACTCGGTGAGACCGATTTTGGTAATAAGCAAACCAGAGAGTTGGTCAGGTAAATTCGGTGGGACCGATTCGCTCTTTTCGGTTTGACCAAAATGTTACGAAAAGGAAACAAAGAGTTTACATTGCAATCTCGGTGGACCGATTGCTCACTTCGGTTAGACCGAAACGTTACGAAGGGAAACAAAGAGATTACAATCCCATCTCGGTGGACCGAGATCCCTATCGGTGAGACCGATTTGCCTAGGGTTTGTGGTAGTGGCTATGACATCTGAACTCAGTGGCGCCGGATAGAAAGAATCGGTGGGGCCGAGTTTGACTATAGGTTTAGGTCATATGTGGATATGAGAAAGTAGTTGAGGGTTTTTGGAGCATATCACTAAGCACTTGAAGCAATAATTCATCAAGCAACACCTCATCCCTCCTTCATAGTATTGGCTTTTCCTATAGACTCAATGTGATTTTGGATCACTAAAATGTAAAATGTAGAGTCTTGAGCTTTTGAGCTTGAGCCAATCCTTTTATCCTCATCTATGCCATGCCATTCATTGAGATTTTCCTGAAATGTTTGTCTTGGAAAGATGTTAGCTCAATGAGCTATATGTTGTTAGGAATTACCAAAACCACCTAGGGATAGTTGCACTTTCAACGACAGGTTCAGATAGTGCACAACAGGTTCAGAAAAGTGCACGACAGGTTCACAAAAGTTCACAACAAATTCAAAAAGTGCAGAACAAATTCAGAAAGTGCACATAAAACCAACAACAGTGTTGACAGGTTTCAGTAGTTACCACTGCAGTAGAAGTAGCCTGCCAATTTTGAGCTTGGGGTCCTCTTCCTCTTGAATATCTGAAGTGGTTGCAGCTCTTGGTGTAGTGAATCCATGAGTCCTCCCTCCACCTGCCGTCCTACCTATTTTAGCTCTTGGTGTAGGGCCTGGTGCAGAAGTAGAAGGACCTGGTTGAGATGTAGTAGGCCTACATGAAGCTTGTGCTCCTCTTCTACCTCTTGCAACAGGGACTGATGTGGTTCTTGCAGTAGGTATATCAGAGTAAACTGCCATGTTTTCATGCATGTCAAACATAACTTTTATTTCTAAAAGTGTACTCATTCAGAAGTGTCTGAGATTTTTCCCAAGCTTGATAATTACCTCGTGTTTGTTTTTCCTCATCTGAAGACTAGGCTTCAGAGTCTTGTTGCATGTTGTATACATGTGTCCTTCCAAACCACAGTTTCCACATGTGATAGTGCCCATCCTACTTGTGTCTCTTGGAGCTAGAACCTCAAACTCTCCCTTCCTCCTTGTTGTCTGCTTTTTGCCTGCCTTTTCTTTAAACACAGGAGGATGAATGTCTTGAGTGTTTATATTAGGCCAGCAATCTGGACCAGGGACAGGGTAAATAATTGCTTTGTATGTCTCCATGTACAATGGCTTCTTGAAGAATTCAGACACATAATCCTCAGGATGCAGCTTTTGCTTTGTCATTGCAGATATGCCATGACTGCAAGGTACACCTGTCATGTTCCGTCTCTTGCAGTCACATGTGTAGGTTGCTATGTCCACACAATATTGCTTTTCTTTGCTTGTTACTTGCCAAATTATTTCACCAGCTCTGTCATCCTGGCAGTACTTGGCATATTTTTTATTCTCCTCTAGAATCTCTGAGTAATTTGGTGTGATTGTCCACCTGCAAGTCTGTAACTTCTCCCTAGTCTGTTGCCTCTTGATCATCTGCTTTTTCCTGATCCCTTCAAACATTGTCCTTATTGGTTTGGATCTAACATCAAGTATCATCTTGTTGAAGACTTCACTAAGGTTGTTCACAACTAGATCTGTTTTGCAAGTATGGTCCACAGCATACCTAGCCCAAGCAGAGACTTATATATTTTTAAGCCATTTCCAAGCATCCTCACACTGTGCTTTCCACTCTGCCATCCCTAATTCATGCCCATGTCTGGTATAAGAGTAGCTAGCCTTGTCAACACACTTCTTTAGTTCTTTGCTTCTGTAACCAGCTGATTGGAAGTTGGCATATATGTGCCTAAGACAGAATCTTTGAGGTGAATTAGGGAACACTTCATTTATTGCCTTAAGTAAACCCTTTACATTCACAAAATAGATCTACATATGAACACACTCACATAATTCAATGAATTACTATAGCAACTATGATCAATGATTTAGTTTCTAACCTTTTACATGTCAGATATTATTGTGTATGTTCCAAATTTGTTGCCACTACCAATGCAACATCTCGACTGAGTTAAAAACCAAGTCCAACTGTCTCCATCTTCCTTGTCAACCACACCAAAAGCTATAGGGTAGATGTTGTGGTTGCCATCCCTGCCTATGGCAGCAAGAATTTGTTGTCCAGTGGTTAACTTGATGAAACATCCATCAAGCCCTGGATGGAGTCACACATTAGCTACAGAAGAAAATTGACACACAAATATGTACAACACAATCAGGAAATATTTACCTATAAATGGTCTACAACCATTAAGAAACCCTTCCTTTGAAGCTGCCAAACAGTAGAACATGTACTTGAATCTAGGAGTGGGTGCAGGGTTTTCTGGGTCAACAAATGTTCTTACAATACACCTGCTCCCGGAGTTTGTATCAAGAACAGCTTGAAGATAATCCCTTAGCCTCAAGTACTGCTGCTTGTGGTCACCCTGCACCACACTAACAGCCTTCCTCCTTGCCCTATAGGTGAAGGAAATATGCCCTAGAGGCAATAATAAAGTTGTTGTTTATATTTCCTTATATCATGATGAATGTTTATTATTCAAGCTAGAACTGTATTAACCGGAAACTTAGTACATCTGTGAATATATAGACAAATAGAATGTCACTAGTATGCCTCTACTTGACTAGCCCGTTGAATCAAAGATGGTTAATTTCCTAGCCGTAGACATGAGATGTCATTTGATTAACGGGATTACATCATTAGAGAATGATGTGATTGACTTGACCCATTCCATTAGATTAGCACTTAATCGTTTAGTATGTTGCTATTTCTTTCTTCATGACTTATACATGTCCCTATGACTATGAGATTATGCAACTCCTGAATACCGGAGGAACACTTTGTGTGCTACCAAACGTCACAACGTAACTGGGTGATTATAAAGGTGCTCTATAGGTGTATACGATGGTACTTGTTGAGTTGGCATAGATCAAGATTAGGATTTGTCACTTCGATTGTCGGAGAGGTATCTTTGGGCCCTCTCGGTAATGCACATCACTATAAGCCTTGCAAGAAATGTGACTAATGAGTTAGTTGCGGGATGATGTATTACGGAACGAGTAAAGAGACTTGTCGGTAACGAGATTGCACTAGGTATTGAGATATCGACGATCGAATCTCGGGCAAGTAACATACCGATGACAAAGGGAACAACGTATGTTGTTATGCGGTTCGACTGATAAAGATCTTCGTAGAACATGTAGGAGCCAATATGGGCATCCAGGTTCCGCTATTGGTTATTGACCAGAGAGGTGTCTCGGTCATGTATACATAGTTCTCGAACCCATAGGGTCCTCACGCTTAACGTTTGTTGACGATATAGTATTATATGAGTTATGTATGTTGGTGACCGAATCTTGTTCGGAGTCCCGGATATGATCACGGACATGACGAGGAACTCCGGAATGGTCCGGAGATAAATATTGATATATGGGATAATAGTGTTTGCTCTCCGGAAGGGGTTCCTGATGTTTCCCGAAATGGTTGGGTAAGAGAACACTTTATTTGGGCCAAAGGGGAAAGCCCACAAGGTTTTTGGAAAGTGCAAAAGAAAGTTTTGCGGAGTCCAGGTGTAACACTCCGGATGTAACTTTCCATAATTGAAACTCCAACTCTTGCCATTTTCGGCTATGTGATATATTATTTTCTCCGTGGTTGGGTTTTTGCCTTTCGTTTTGCATTTTATTCATGTCATGCATCTCATCTCATGGCATCATGTGCATTGCATCCGCATGTTTTCATAAAACTCGCACCCGTTCGTAGTTGCCGCATTCCCCTTGCCTCCTTTGACCGTTCCGAGACCAACCAGGTTTTAGAGTCCCTCTTGTCTGACCACCTAACCTCTCTGCACAACCACCGACCCCCTCTTGCGCATGTCTGAAACCTGCCCTGAACCTGACCCGCTCAGTCATCTCTATTGGATTCGAATCATCCCCTAACATCCCTAAAATATCTTCATTTTCTTATTTGGACTCCCTACCTATTTATTCCGGACCGCCCGATCACGATCGGAGGATCCAAATCATCCCCCTTTCGTACATGTATAGGCCACCTACTTACTAAATCAGTCCAAACCCTAGATCCTAGCCCTCTTGTCCCATCTCCTCCTCGGATCAGCCGCCGCCACCCACTCACCAAACCCCCTCGGGATCCATCCCTCCCCAACCATCGCTCTCCACTGCTTCTCCTCGATCCAGATGCCAGTAGCCCCCCTCGATCCACTCCACGCCGACCCTCATCGCCGTGCTCCCGTGCTTCCCGAGCGCCTCCTCCTCTGCGTCGATCCCTGAGCTTCATAGCCACCTCCACAAGTCCCTCGTTCGCGAGCACCCAAGGCCCTGCCTCCTCCTCGTCGCCTCATACCTCACCCCGGTGTTCCCGACTGCCTCCTCGCCAACACCGCAGGCCACGCCCTCCGGCGACCACGACCAAGACTGGCCTCATCCCGCTCCTCTCTTTCCCTGTCTCTCTCCCTTCCCTAACACTCTCTCTCTCACACATCTTTCTCTCTGCTCTTGCGGCAGCAAGGAACCGTCATCGCCAAGTTCTTGTCGGGCGCGCCATCGCCTGGGTCCGCCGTCCCCGCGCCTCCTGGCCTCCTCCGCGCTCGATTCCGACCATTCACGAGACCTCTGCTTCGCCTTGGTCCGCCGCCGTTGTCCATTGCGCTGCCCTTCGCCAAGTACACTGGCCCTGCTTCCTCTGTATCAAAGACGAGCGCCCCACCCCATGTTGACCGCCCGCTCGCCCGCGTCGTGGACGCATCGTCCTGCTGCGTGGGCTACCTCATCCCAGCGCCCCTGGCCCAGCTCCAGATTTGGCCTCAAGGCCCAATGTGAGCAGCGCCCCCTCCTCTGATTTTTTCCTCCTGTTAGGCCAACTTGATTCAGCCCGTTATGTTTTTTTCCTGTCCAGCAATTTTAGCATTTATCCAGAGAGTGCAGATTTGCGGAAAAGTACCTCTAGATCATGCATTTAATACCTCACAAATGGTGCATCGGATTAAAATGATTTAAACATGTAAAATGCTTAGAATTTATCTAGTTTAATAATATGCAACTTTCATCCATGTTTGAAATGTTTAAAATGTTGTTTGATTAAATTTGCTCAAATGCCATGCTAAAATGATTTATTTCATAACTAAATAACCGTAGCTCAAATTTTAATAAACTTTATATGTTAATGGGGTGGAAAAATGCATAGTTTAACATGGTGCACTTTGTTTTACTGCTTAACAACATTAAAATATGGTTTAGGGCAGAACAGTACCGAATTCGAAATATGCACATGAGGATTTTCCAGAATTGTTGTTTGTTGTTTCTGGCCTCATTTAAACTTGCCTAGCTAGATAGTTTTACTATGTTTCACCTCTTGCCATGTTTAATAACATTTAATATTGTTGGGTACATAACTGAGAGAGAACTAAATAATTGATGTGGTGTTTCGTCAATCTGCAACTCGTTGCATACTGAGCTCCACTTAATGTGTAGTATTGTTTGTTGCACATTGCCATGCCATGCCTCTTTAAACCGGACATGCATCATACTTGTGCATCATGCCATGTTTATGTGATGGTTGTTTACCATGTTGTTTGCTTCTTTCCGGTTGTGCTTCCCCTTGATAGTTCCGGTAACGTTGCGTTTGTGAGGATTTGTTCGACTATGTCCGTTTGTCTTCTTCATGGACTCATTCTTCTTCCTTGCGGGATCTCAGGCAAGATGACCATTACCCTCAATACCACTTCTATCTTTGCTTGCTAGTTGCTTCGTTCTATCGCTATGTTGTGCTACCTTTCACTTCTTTACCATGCCTCCCGTATTGCCATGTCAGCCTCTAACTTTTTCACCCTTCCTAGCAAATCGTTGTTTGGCTATGTTACCACTTTTGCTCAGCCCCTCTTATAGTGTTGCTAGTTGCAGGTGAAGTTGAAGATTGCTCCGTGTTGGACCATGGTTATGTTGGGATATCACAATATCTCTTATTTTAATTAATGCATCTATATATTTGGTAAAGGGTGGAAGGCTCGGCCTTATGCCTGCTGTTTTGTTCCACTCTTGCCGCCTCAGTTTCTGTCATACCGGTGTTATGTTCCTTGATTTTGCGTTCCTCACGCGGTCGGGTTCATGGGAACCCCTTGACAGTTCGCCTTGAATAAAACTCCTCCAGCAAGGCCCAACATTGGTTTTCCATTTGCCTAACAACCTATAACCCTCCCTTGGGGTCTGCAGCCCTGAGGGTCATCTTTATATTAACCCCCCCGGGGCCAGTGCTTCTCTAAGTGTTGGTCCGAACTAGAGCCACTTGCAGCGCCACCTCGGGGAAACTTGAGGGTTGGTTTTAGCTGTACATAGTGTTCATCCGGTGTGCCTTGAGAACGAGATATGTGCAGCTCCTATCGGGATTTGTCGGCACAGTCGGGCGGTCTTGCTGGTCTTGTTTTACCATTGTTGAAATGTCTTGTAACCGGGATTCCGAGGCTTATCGGGTCTTCCCGGGAGAAGGAATATCCTTCGCTGATCGTGAGAGATTGTGATGGGCTAAGTTGGGACACCCCTGCAGGGTATAAACTTTCGAGAGCCGTGCCCGCGGTTATGTGGCAGATGTGAATTTGTAAATATCCAGTTGTAGAGAACTTGACACTTGACTTAACTAAAATGCATCAACCGTGTGTGTAGTCGTGATCGTATCTTTTCAGCGGAGCCCGGGAAGTGAACACGGTCTTTGTGTTATGATTGTGCGTAAGTAGTTTTAGGATCACTTCTTGATCACTTCTAGCTTCTCGACCGTTGCATTGCTTCTCTTCTCGCTCTTATTTGCGTATGTTAGCCACCATATTTGCTTAGTGCTTGCTGCAACTCCACCTCATTCCCACTTCCTACCCATAAGCTTAAATATTCTTGATCTCGCGGGTTTTGAGATTGCTGAGTCCTCGTGACTCACCAGATCCTATCACAAAAGTTGCAGGTGTCGATGATACCAGTGCTGGTGATGCAACCGAGCTTAGTTGGGAGCTCAACGAAGATCTTGGTCATTTCTATGTTTCGTTTCATGTTGATCAGTAGTGCAGCCCAGCTGGGATGATCAGGGTTCTAGCATTTGGGGTTATCTTTTTTTCATTTGGATTTGTCTGTAGTCGGACTATGTGTGTACACTGAATGATGTATGATTTATTTAAGTACTTGTGTGAAGTGGCGATTATAAGCCAACTCTTTATCCCTTTCTTGTTCATTACATGGGATTGTGTGAAGATGACCCTTCTTGCGATAAAACCACAATGCAGTTATGCCTCTAAGTCGTGCTTCGACACGTGGGAGATATAGCCTCATCGTGGGTGTTACAAGTTGGTAATCAGAGCCATCCCCGACTTAGGAGCCCCCTGCTTGATCGAATCGTTGACGTTGTTGAGTCTAGAACAAAAAAGTTTTGAGTCTTAGGATTATATATATCAGAGAGTAGGATTCTTTTTACTCTTCAGTCCCTTCATCGCTTTGGTGAGGCCTCCTGACGTAGATGTTTTGTCTTCCCTCTCCTCAAATTTCACTAAAAAAATTTAGGATCACGCGGGTATCTTGGGATCGTTCCGATAGTCTTGTGATGAGAACATTGTTCTTGGTGCCTCCTGACATTTAGGGGTTATGGCAGTGTCCCGGGGAGTTGAGCTCCGAGGTGTTGTCGTCACAATTTTATCATTGCAGTTCTGGAATACCTGAGTTTCGCTGACATCGAAAATCTCTTTTATGCAGCAAGTGGTAAGATAACCTCGACACCACCCAGTACTGGGGAGTTCGGGAGTATTGCCATAGCTAGTATAACGGATGCTTTTTGAAGGTTGAGGTACACGATTTCCGAAAGTTTCTTGGTTATGTGTTGACGGATGGATACAGCTGGATGTAGGGATTGTTAGTTTTGGGTCAGATATATATTGCTTCCCCTGTATCCCCAACACCAGATTGCATAACCAGAAAGTTTCGGGAGTTTTATAGGTGGGAATTCAAGTAGCTCCTAGAATATCTTTCCGACAGATACATGATATGGGATTGGGTAAATCTCTATCATATGTATTTGTCCCGGCTTATTCTGCAAGCCAAATCCTTAGTTTTGTTTTATTTGTGGTATTCGAGTTGCTTCAAAGTCAAATGTTGAATCCATACCTTTCCTAAACGGTGTTCTCATATTGCTATGTGAATACTAATCCTTCTTGATCATCGAGGTCATCATGTTAATTCTTTTCCAACCGGCGTGCTTCTCTTCAAGTGGATCCTATCATTTTTCCCATCCGCAAGATCATTTCTAAGTTTTCTCACCGGTGTTTCTTCCATCCGTCCCAAGTTGCCTTTGTTTCCTGCCCTCCCACCCTTTTTTCTTCAAGAACCTAGATTTCTTAATCAAGTATCCTTTTATTGATGTGAAGTTTCTTCACTCTTTTCAATCAATGTTCTTATCCGGTGATTCTTAGGAAGATACTAATGGAGCTCAAGTCTATTATTCTTTGTCTCTTTTCTTCTCTGGTGGATTAATTTCAAGCTTTGGTGTTGATTATATCTCTTCCTTTTGTGTCACATCTCTTCCCATGTGAATTTCTTATCCAAGGCTCTCTTATTTATTCACCTCTCCCAGTTCATATCCGGAGTGCTCAAAATATCTTAGAAGAATCATGTTTCCATTCTTAATCCGTTCAAGTTACTTCAAGGTTTTCTCTCATTCAAGCGATTTAATTCAACCGGGGCAATCTCTATTTCAAGCAATCCTTCAACGATGTTTATTTTCTGTGGGCCCTAACCCACAGGTCTTTTCCCAAGAAATTACCTGACTCTTCTAATTTTCCCAGAGCCATTCTCAAATTCATTTCCAAGTTTGACGTAAGAATGAATTTTCATCAGTCACATGCCTTCTCCAAGGTCGCTTTCAAATTCTTTTTAGCTTTGGCTCAACCTTTCCTCTTTTAATCCTTCCGGAGTGTCTCAACAATTGGGTGGTGTTTCTCCTCGTCATTCTCAGCTTTGAAGACCGAAAAAGAGTTCCTCTTAAATCCTTACCCGTTCTTCCAAAGATGTGTAGTTCAAGCTTGATGCCATCCTTTCATAATTGTTTTCGATTGTGAGAATTCTTTTCACCCATCCGGAGCATTTCATGAGTTGTTTCCATTTATTTCCTCCGAAGGCCATCATGTCATAATTCTTCATTCTTAGCGTGTAGCTATCGTTCTCCAAATCTTACCGGTGCATCGTTCAAATACCCTCTAATCAGTTCATGATCTCTTCGTTCTCATGTATCTAAATCCCCTCAAGTATCTTCATTCGTTTTCCAATTCTTCCCCGTGAATTGTGCCTTTGCTACTTTCATTTTCAATTTTTATGGTGGTTCATTCAACATTCCTCTTCCTTTGTTATCATATCAATTAATTCGTTCTTTTTGAATCCTACCGGTGGTTTGTTCAAGATTCCTCTTCCTATGTTCTCATATTAATTTATTCGTTGTTTAAATCCTACCGGTAGATCGTTGAAGACTTTTCTCTAGTTTACGCAATATCTCTCTTAATACTTTCTACGAGAATAAGTGGCATGCTAAATCAGTTGCTTGTCATCAATTTAAATTGGTGAAGGATACGCATAACATAATTATTATTCTTGTTTCATCCAAGTGATAAATTTCTTCTTTTCAGAGTTGTTCATCATATCACATTCTCGGTTCGAGATGCTTCATCTTTTGTTTTCGGAGTTCCAAGTTCTCAGTTATCTCGTCGTGAAGCTCCTTCTAAATCATCGCAAGGCTTCACCTTGTGTTTTCAACTTCTCTTTCTTTCTATCATCCTTTTATTACCGGAGTTTTTCACGGAGGCTCTACATGGTGGTTCGTCAAGAATTCTTTTCATTCTTCAATTGTTCTTCAAGATTTCTCTCGAAGCTAAGATCCGCCAAGCTATACTCTAAAATAAACATGGTGCCCAACACATGTTTTGTTTTGAGTAGTTCAAGCATTCTTCATCTTGCATCCGAAGTGCAATTCTTCCTACCTTATCTTTTGAGGTAGTGTTATGTCATTCTTGATAATTTTCCTTCGTGTTTCATGATTCACAAGTTTTCAAGACTGACATATTTAAATCCATCATTTTCTGTTCGTTCAAGAGATCTTTTCAACCAATCAATCTTTTGTTGGAGTTATATTGCGTTATATCTCACCTGCAGCCTTCCCTAAGGAATGTAGCTATTTGTGGTGCTTATTAATGATCCAAGTTTTCTCCTATCCTCTCGGCGAAACAAGTTTTCATCCCTTCGTTGATCTCAACCTATCATTGATTCGTTAGTGGCAGAATTTAACCTCAAATTTTGAGAAGTTTTCCATAAGCCCACTACAAGCTTATTCGTTTCATTGTTGGTTTTTCCAACAACCTCGTTGTAACCTTCTTGGAAGGGTGCTTTCGAAGTTCATTTGTGGCAGAAGTTGGCATTTTCTTCTCCATTCTTTTATTCCAATGATCTATCTTCTATTATTTCTTCCGGAGGCATTGTGATGTTTCTCTCTTCACCCATCACCTTGTTTTGTCAAGATCATGTTATTTTCTTGCTTATCCATTTAACCGAAGTGTTGTGTTCTCATTCAAGTTGTTTCATCTTATCAAGTTTTGCCTCTCTTTTCAACCTGAGTGCCGTCTGAAATCCTTCTTAGCCATTGTGCCATTCTTTCAACAGTTCCGGAGGCAGTGTGTTGTTGTTTTCATCAAGTATCATCCCATCTTCTCAAGTTCATGTTCTATTCCTTCCATGTTCAACTGGAGTGCTGCCCGAATTCTTCCTCTCTCATCTTGTTTTAACTGGAGTGGTTTCGAATTCTATCTTGTCCATTAACTCTTGATTCATGTCTTTGCAACCTTCAAGTTCTCGTAATGTTCCTTGTTACTCTTTTCTAACGGATTGTTTGCAATCTAGTTCATCTCTGTTGTACTCTTTCTTTTAAATTGCTCAATATCTCAAGGTTCATGGTTTCACTCGTTCATCAAAGAAGAAACTTAGTTTTACCTCTTCTCCTCCTCTTCCGTTTCTTCCCGGTGCCATACTAGATCACGGGATGAGATCCTCTTGTAGTGGTGGAGTGTTGTAACACCCCGGATATAACTTTCCATAATTGAAACTCCAACTCTTGCCATTTTCGGCTATGTGATATATTATTTTCTTGGTGGTTGGGTTTTTGTCTTTCGTTTTGCATTTTGTTCATGTCATGCATCTCATCTCATGGCATCATGTGCATTGCATCTGCATGTTTTCATAAAACTCGCACCTGTTCGTAGTTGCCGCATTCCCCTTGCCTCCTTTGACCATTCCGAGACCAACCGGGTTTTTAGAGTCCCTCTTGTCTGACCACCTAACCTCTCTGCACAACCACCGACCCCCTCTTGCGCATGTCTGAAACCTGCCCTGAACCTGACCCGCTCAGTCATCTTCGTTGGATTTGAATCATCACCTAACATCCCTAAAATATCTTTGTTTTCTTATTAGGACTCCCTACCTATTTATTACGGACCGCCCGATCGCGATTGCAAGATCCAAATCATCCCCCTTTCGTATATATATAGGCCACCTACTTACTAAATCAGTCCAAACCCTAGATCCTAGCCCTCTTGTCCCATCCCCTCCTTGGATCAGCCGCCGCCACCCACTCACCAAATCCCCCTCGAGATCCATCCCTCCCCAACCATCGCTCTCCACTGCTTCTCCTCGATCCAGATGCCAGCAGCCCCCCTCGATCCACTCCACGCCGACCCTCATCGCCGTGCTCCCGTGCTTCCCGAGCACCTCCTCCTCTGCGTCGATCACTGAGCTCCATAGCCACCTCCACAAGTCCCTCGTCCACGAGCACCCAAGGCCCTGCCTCCTCCTTGTCGCCTCGTACCTCACCCCGGCGTTCCCGACTGCCTCCTCGCCGACACCGCAGGCCGTGCCCTCCGGCGACCACGACCAAGACCGGCCTCGTCCCGCTCCTCTCTTTCACTGTCTCTCTCCCTTCCCTAACACTCTCTCTCACATCTTTCTCTCTGCTCTTGCCGCAGCAAGGAACCGTCATTGCCAAGTTCTTGCCGGGCGCGCCGTCGCCTGGATCCGCCGTCCCCGCGCCTCCTGGCCTCCTCCGCGCTCAATTCCCGCCATTCCCGAGACCCCTGCTTTGCCTTGGTCCGTCGTCGTTGTCCGTCACACCGCCCTTTGCCAAGTCCACTGGCCCTGCTTCCTCTGTTTCGAAGACGAGCGCCCCGCCCCGCGTTGACCGCCCGTTCGCCCGCGTCGTGGACGCGTCGTCCTGCTACGTGGGCTGCCTCATCCCAGCGCCCCTGGCCCAGCTCCAGATTCGGCCTCAAGGCCCAACGTGAGCAGCGCCCCCTCCTCTGTTTTTTTCCTCCTGTTAGGCCAACTTGATTCAGCACGTTATGTTTTTTTCCTCTCCAGAGATTTTAGTATTTATCCAGAGAGTGCAGATTTGCAGAAAAGTACCTCTAGATCATGCATTTAATAACTCACAAATGGTGCATTGGATTAAAATGATTTAAACATGTAAAATGCTTAGAATTTCATCTAGTTTAATAATATGCAACTTTCATCCATGTTTGAAATGTTTAAAATGTTGTTTGATTAAATTTGCTCAAATGCCATGCTAAAATGATTTATTTCATAACTAAATAACCGTAGCTCCAATTTTAATAAACTTTATATGTAAATGGGGTGGAAAATGCATAGTTTAACATGGTGCACTTTGTTTTACTGCTTAACAACATTAAAATATGGTTTAGGGAAGAACAGTACCGAATTCGAAATATGCACATGAGGATTTTCCGGAATTGTTGTTTGTTGTTTCCGGCCTCATCTAAACTTGCCTAGCTAGATAGTTTTACTATGTTTCACATCTTGCCATGTTTAATAACATTTAATATTGTTGGGTACATAACCGAGAGAGAACTAAATAATTGATGTGGTGTTTCGTCAATATGCAACTCATTGCATATTGAGCTCCACTTAATGTGTAGTATTGTTTGTTGCACTTTGCCATGCCATGCCTCTTTAAATAGGACATGCATCATACTTGTGCATCATGCCATGTTTATGTAATGGTTGTTTACCATGTTGTTTGCTTCTTTCCGGTTGCACTTCCCCTCGATAGTTCCGGTAATATTGCGTTTGTGAGGATTTGTTCGACTACGTCCATTTGTCTTCTTCATGGACTCATTCTTTTTCCTTGCGGGATCTTAGGCAACATGACCATTACCCTCGATATACTTTCTATCTTTGCTTGCTAGTTGCTTCGTTCAATCACTATGTTGCGCAATCTTTCACTTGTTTACCATGCCTCCCATATTGCCACGTCAGCCTCTAACTTTTTCACCCTTCCTAGCAAACCGTTGTTTGGCTATGTTACCGCTTTTGCTCAGCCCCTCTTATAGCGTTGCTAGTTGCAGGTGAAGTTGAAGATTGCTCCATCTTGGACCAGTGTCCATCCGGTGTGCCCTGAGAACGAGATATGTGCAGCTCCTATTGGGATTTGTCGGCACAGTCGAGCGGTCTTGCTGGTCTTGTTTTACCATTGTCGAAATGTCTTGTAACCGGGATTCCGAGGCTGATCGGGTTTTCCCGGGAGAAGGAATATCCTTTGCTGATCGTGAGAGCTTGTGATGGGCTAAGTTGGGACACCCCTGCAGGGTATAAACTTTTAAAAGCCGTGCCCGCGGTTATGTGGCAGATGTGAATTTGTTAATATCTGGTTGTAGAGAACTTGACACTTGACTTAACTAAAATGCATCAACCGCGTGTGTAGCCGTGATGGACTCTTTTCAGCGGAGTTCGGGAAGTGAACATGGTTTTTATGTTATGATTGTGCGTAAGTAGTTTCAGGATCACTTCTTGATCACTTCTAGCTTCTCGACCGTTGGGTTGCTTCTCTTCTCGCTCTTATTTGCGTATGTTAGCCACCATATTTGCTTAGTGCTTGCTGCAACTCCACCTCATTCCCACTTCCTACCCATAAGCTTAAATAGTCTTGATCTCACGGGTTTTGAGATTGTTGAGTCCTTGTGACTCACCAGATCCTATCACAACAGTTGCAGGTGCCGATGATACCAGTGCTGGTGATGCTACCGAGCTCAGTTGGGAGCTCAACGAAGATCTTGGTCGTTGTTATGTTTCGTTTCATGTTGATCAGTAGTGCAGCCCAGTTGGGACAATTGGGGATCTAGCATTTGGGGTTATCTTCTTTTCATTTGGATTTGTCCGTAGTTGGACTATTGTGTACTATGAATGATGTATGATTTATTTAAGTACTTGTGTGAAGTGGCGATTGTAAGCCAACTCTTTATCCCTTTCTTGTTCATTACATGGGATTGTGTGAAGATGACCCTGATACGGCTCCGTTGTATCTATAATTTTTGATTGTTCCATGACAATATTATTCAACTTTCATATACTTTTGGCAACTTTTTATACTATTTTTGGGACTAACATATTGATCCAGTGCCCAGTGCCAGTTCCTGTCTATTGCATGTTTTATGTTTCGTAGGAAACATATCAAACGGAATCCAAACAGGATAAAAACGGATGGAGAATTATTTTGGAATATTTGGGATTTTCTCGAGGAAGAATCAACGCGAAACAGTGTCCGAGGTGGCCACGAGACAGGGTGGCGCCCCCCCCCTGGGCGGGCCCTGGACTCTCGTGGGCCACCTGTAAGGCGGTTGACGCTCTTCTTTTGCCGCAAGAAAGCTAATTTTACAAGAAAAATCTTGAAAGATTCACCCCAATCGGAGTTACGGATCTCCAGATATAAAGGAACCGTGAAGGGGCAGAAACAGAGGACGCAAAAACAGAGAGATAGATCCAATCTCGGAGGGGCTCTCGCCCCTCCCAAGCCATGGGAGCCAAGGACCAGAGGGGAAACCCTTCTCCCATCTAGGGAGGAGGTCAAGGAAGAAGAAGAAGAAGGGGCCCTCTCTCCCCCTTGCTTCCGGTGGCGCCGGAGCGCTGCAGGGGGCCATCATCATCACCGCGATCTTCACCAACACCTCCGCCATCTTCACCAACATCTCCATCACCTTCCCCCATCTATATCCAGCGGTCCACTCTCCCGCATCCCGCTGTACCCTCTACTTGAACATGGTGCTTTATGCTTCACATTATTTTCCAATGATGTGTCGCCATCCTATGATGTCTGAGTAGATTTTCGTTGTCCTATCGGTGATTGATGAATTGCTATGATTGGTTTGAGTTGCATATTTTATTATTGGTGATGTCCTATGGTGCCCTCCGTATCGCGCAAGCATGAGGGATTCCCGCTGTAGGGTGTTGCAATGCGTTCATGATTCACTTATAGTGGGTTGCGTGAGTGACTGAAACACAAACCCGAGTAAGTAGATCATTGCGTATGGGATAAAGGGGACTTGATACTTTAATGCTATGGTTGGGTTTTACCTTAATGAATCTTTAGTAGTTGCGGATGCTTGCTAGAGTTCCAATCATAAGTGCATATATCCAGCGGTCCACTCTCCCGCATCCCGATGTACCCTCAAATAGAATTTCGATAGTGGTTACCGGTCTAGTAACATAGTCAATTTCTTAGGGACAATTTCACAACTCCTACCACCACTTTTCCAAACTCGCTATATTTAATTTCTTGCATCTTTATCTAAACAGCCCCTAATTTTTATTTACGTGTTCTTTATGCTCTTGCAAACCTATCCTATCACACCTACAAAGTACTTCTAGTTTCATACTTGTTCTAGGTAAAGCGAACGTCAAGCGTCCATAGAGTTGTATCGGTGGTCGATAGAACTTGAGGGAACATTTATTCTACCTTTAGCTCCTCATTGGGTTCGACACTCTTACTTATCAAAAACTGTTGCGATCCCCTACACTTGTGGGTTATCAAGACCTTTTTCTGGCGCCGTTGCCGGGGAATCATAGCATGGGGTGAATATTCTTGTGTGTGCTTGTTTGCTTTATCACTAAGTAATTTTTACTTTCTGTTCTTAGTTGTTTTCTACGAAACGCAAAATACCAAAAAAGTTAGTTGTACCTACTGCACCAATGGTTGAAGAACCACTCAAAATCTATCGCACTCCTGAAGCTTTTTACTTGGATCGTCTTCGATCCCTATGTGCTCGTGCTGAAACCCCCACTAGCTTAGTTGAGGGCAAATCTTTAGATGAGCATGCATGTTATGTGCGACACCGTATATCTGAAAAAGGGAAACTATTATGGGATCAAATTCAACGTTTGCAATGCTATGCCTGGAATTTATGTGAAATATATGATATTACTTGTTGTTCTGAAAACCCTAAGAAACACCTTCCCTACCAATGTGAGTTTGATAATGGGATTGTATCTTCATATGCTAAAGGTGTTTATAATTACTATGATGTTCAACATATTGAAGAATTTGTTGCTTTTAAGGGTGCTTATGAAATTGCTTCTTTGATTCAAAAGTACGATGCTACTCTCTACAAATCTGAAAACTTTGCCATACTTGAATATTGTTATGATAATTATGCTTCTAATGCCTATGTTAAACCATATATTGAGGTCTTCTCCACTGTCCAAGAAGAGACTAACATTTTGCAGGAAGCTATGGAAGAAGAAATTGATGAAACTGTGAGCTCATTAGATGAAAAAGATGATGAGGAGAGCGAAGAACAAAAGGAGGAAGAGTGGATTGATCACCCATGCCCACCTTCTAATGAGAGTAACTCTTCAACTCATACATTGTTTAATTCCCCTTCGTGCTTACCGAAGGATGGTTGCTATGATGATTGCTATGATCCCGTTGATTCTCTTGAAATATCCCTTTTTGATGATGCTTTCTATGCTCGTGGCCAAGATGCTAATATGAATTATGCTTATGAAGATGAACTTGCTATAGTTCCTTATGTTAAACATGAAATTGTTGCTATTGCACCCACACATGATAGTCCTGTTATCTTTTTGAATTCTCCCTACTACACTATATCGGAGAAGTTTGTGCTTATTAAGGATTATATTGATGGATTGCCTTTTACCATTGCACATGATGATTTTGATGAATATAATATGAATGTGCTTGCTGCTCCTACTTGCAATTATTATGAGAGAGGAACTTTATCTCCACCTCTCTATGTTTCCAATACGATTGAATTGCACGAAACTGTTTATACTATGCATTGGCCTTTACTTGGTGTGCATGAATTGTTCTGTTATGACATGCCGATGCATAGGAAGAGAGTTAGACTTCGTTGTTGCATGATATATGTTACTTTGTGCTCACTACTAAATTACAAATCATTGTTAATTAAAATTGTCTTTGATATACCTTAGGATCCGGGTGGATTCATTACTTGAGCACTAAATGCCTAGCTTAATGGCTTTAAAGAAAGCTCTGCCAGGGAGACAACCCGGAGGTTTTAGAGAGTCATTTATTTCTATTGAGTGATTTTATATAGTTTAAAAACAAAAAAAATAAAGAGGGGAACCTAAAAACTTTTCAAAAAGGAAAGTGAAAGTGAGAAAGACAAGCATTATTGAAGTGGGAGCTAGCCTTGGACTTTGTTCATGCTCATGGAAACTTTGTGAATCTTGATTACAGAAACTTTTCAACAAAAATAATTATCCCCTTGTACAATTCCATTGTATTATAAAAATAATGTGCCAAGGTTTGCCTTTAGGATATTGACAATGCTTGTTGGTTTGTACAGTGCAGGACAGAAACTTTTGGCTGTAGTGCTCGATTTTAAATTTTTAACTGGAAGGTCAATTGGTTCTGATTCCTTTTGCATTGTCTTGCTATACAACTTTTTTTTCCTAATTTTGGTAGCATTTTTGGGGTACCATAAATATGGTGGATGTTCAGATTGCTACAGACTGTTCTGTTTTTGACAGATTCTGTTTTTGATGCATAGTTTGCTTGTTTTGATGAAACTATCAATTTATATTAGTGGATTAAGCCATGAAAAGGTTATATTACAGTAGACACAATGCAAAAACAAAATATGAATTGGTTTGCAACAGTACTTAGAGTGTTTATTTGCTTTATTATACTAACGGATCTTACCAAGTTTTCTGTTGAAGTTTTGTGTGGATGAAGTGTCTAAGAGAAGATGTCTCGATATTTGGAAAAGGAAGAGAGGCAAGAGCTCAAGCTTGGGGATGCCCGAGGCACCCCAAGTAAATATTCAAGTATACTCAAGCGTCTAAGCTTCTTTCTTCAACAAATATCGATATGTTTTCGTATTCGTTTCGTTCATGCGATATGTGCAAGTCTTGGAGCGTCTTTTGCATTTAGTTTTCACTTTTATTTTATGCACCATGCTGGTATGAGATAGTCCTTGGTTGATTTATAGAATGCTCATTGCACTTCACTTAGATCTTTTGAGTATGGCTTTATAGAATGCTTCATGTGCTTCACTTATATCATTGGAAGTTTGGATTGCTTGTTTCTCTTCACCTAGAAAACCGCCATTTGTAGAATGTTCTTTTGCTTCACTTATATTTGTTAAAGCGTGGGCATATCTTTTGTAGAAAGAATTAAACTCTCTTGCTTCATTTATATCTATTTAGAGAGATGACAGGAATTGGTCATTCACATGGTTAGTCATAAAATCCTATATAAACTTGTAGATCGCTGAATATGATATGTTTGATTCCTTGCAATAGTTTTGCGATATAAAGATGGTGATATTAGAGTCATGCTAGTGGGTGGTTGTGGATTGTAGAGACACTTGTGTTGAGGTTTGCAAGTCCCATAGCATGCACGTATGGTAACCGTTGTGTGACAAATTTGAAGCATGCGGTGTTTCTTTCATTGTCTTCCTTATGAGTGGGAGTCGGGGACGAGCGATGGTCTTTTCCTACCAATCTATCCCCCTAGGGGCATGCGTAGTAGTACTTTGATTCGAGGGCTAATAAACGTTTGCAATAAGTATATGAGTTCTTTATGACTAATGTGAGTCCATGGATTATACGCACTTTTACCTTTCTATCATTGCTAGCCTCTTCAGTACCGTGCATTGCCCTTTCTCACCTCGAGAGTTGGTGCAAACTTCGCCGGTGCATCCAAACCCCGTGATATGATACGCTCTATCACACATAAGCCTCATTATATCTTCCTCAAAATAGCCACCATACCTACCTATTATGGCATTTCCATACCTATTCCAAGATATATTGCCATGCAACTTCCATCATCATCATATACATGACTTGAGCATTTATTGTCATATTGCTTTGCATGATCGTAAGATAGCTAGCATGATGTTTTCATGGCTTGTCCGTTTTGATGTCATTGCTACGCTAGATCATTGCACATCCCGGTACACTGCCGGAAGCATTCATATAGAGTCATATCTTTGTTCTAGTATCGAGTTGTAATATCGATTTGTAAGTAAATAAAAGTGTGATGATCATCATTATAGAGCATTGCCCCATAAAAAAAGAAAAAGGAAAAAAATGAAAAAAAGAGGAAAGGCCAAAGAAGCCTAAATAAAAGGGGGCCAAAGAAGCCCACGAAAGAAAAAAGAAGAAGGATAAAAAAGAAAAAAAGAAAAAGAAAACGGGAAATGTTACTATCCTTTTTCCACACTTGTGCTTCAAAGTAGCACCATGTTCTTCATATAGAGAGTCTCTTATGTTGTCACTTTCATATACTAGTGGGAATTTTCCATTATAGAACTTGGCTTGTATATTCCAACGATGGGCTTCCTCAAATGCCCTAGGTCTTCATGAGCAAGCAAGTTGGATGCACACCCACTTAGTTTTCAGTTTGAGCTTTCATACACTTATAGCTCTAGTGCATCCGTTGCATGGCAATCCCTACTCCTCGCATTGACATCAATTGATGGGCATCTCTATAGCCCGTTGATTAGCCGCGTTGATGTGAGACTTTCTCCGTTTTTGTCTTCTCCATATAAACCTCCACCATTATATTCTATTCCACCTATAGTACTATATCCATGGCTTGCGCTCATGTATTGTGTGAGGGTTGAAAAAGCTGAAGCGCGTTAAAAGGTATGAACCAATTGCTCGGCTCATCATCGGGGTTGTGCATGATGGGAGCATTTTGTGTGACGAAGATGAAGCATGGCCAAATTGTATGATTTTGTAGAGATAAGCTTGCTTTGGCCTTGTTGTTTTGAAAAGACATGATTGCTTTATTGGTATGCTCGAAGTATTATCGTTTTTATGTCAAATGATAGACTATTGCTTTGAATCACTCGTGTCTTAATATTCATGCCATGATTAGACATATGATCAAGATTATGCTAGGTAGCATTCCACATCAAAAATTATCTTTTTTATCATTTACCTACTCGAGGACGAGCAGGAATTAAGCTTGGGGATGATGATACGTCTCCGCCATATCTATAATTTTTTATTGTTCCATGCCAATATTATTCAACTTTCACATACTTTTGGCAACTTTTTATACTATTTTTGGGACTAACATATTGATCCAGTGCCCAGTGCCAGTTCCTGTCTGTTGCATGTTTTATGTTTCGCAGGAAACCCATATCAAACAGAATCCAAACGGGATAAAAATGGACGGAGAATTATTTTGGAATATTTTGGATTTTCCGAAGGAAGAATCAACGTGAAACAGTGTCCGAGGTGGCCACGAGACAAGGGGCGCGCCCACCCCCTGGGCATGCCCTGGACTCTCGTGGGCCACCAGTAAGGCGGTTGACGCTCTTATTTTGCCGCAAGAAAGCTAATTTTACAAGAAAAATCTGGGCGAAATATTCACCCCAATCGGAGTTACGGATCTCCAGATATAAAGGAAACGGTGAACGGGCAGAAACAGAGGACACAAAAACAGAGAGATAGATCCAATCTCGGAGGGGCTCTCGCCCCTCCCAAGCAATGGGAGCCAAGGCCCAGAGGGGAAACCCTTCTCCCATCTAGGGAGGGGGTCAAGGAAGAAGAAGAAGAAGGGGCCCTCTCTCCCCCTTGCTTCCGGTGGCGCCGGAGTGCTGCCGGGGGCCATCATCATCACCACGATCTTTTTTTTACGATGAATGACAGTGGGAGAGGCTCCCACTGACTTTGTATTACTCACAGATGGGTGTTACATGTTTACATGGGGGTTTTGCAGGGTCCCCCTGCACCCTATATGTACAAAGAAAAAGAAACAACTTGTGCCTCCTACAAGTTATGTGTGAAAGTGCTTAAGAAGGGATGAAGCTCTTCTTTACAATTATGAGCAAGGAGGCCCAACAGATGTTTGAATCTATCAAGCCATGCAGCGAAAGAGTGCGGAACCCCCCTGAAGAACTCATTGTTCCTCTCCTTCCATATGCTCCAGGCGGCCATCAAAAAAATATCCATGAACAAAGGTTGCCTCCAGCGATTTTTACCCTCATGCAAGATGGAAATCCTGTTGCCATTATGCGGCCATGTCAGACCAACCTTGTCCCAACAACGTTGGCTAAAGGGGCAGGTGAAAAATAGGTGCTCAACTATTTCCTCAAGAGGATTCTGGCAGAGCATACAGGCATAGTTGTTGTTTGCCACAGCATAGTGCCTTCGCTCCAACATATTTCTCGTGTTTAGTGTTTTCTAGATATAGTGAAAGTGGTGATCCCACCTTGTGCATTTTGTATTCAAATGCAAATTCTCTATAATGCACTAGTCTTGGGGGAGCTATCCTATTTTCTATGAAACACTCATATTGTGATCCATATTAAGTGTGTGTGGGTGGATGGCAAGTCGTTTCTTTTGTTACTTTGTGCCAACATGAAACTTTGTAGAGAGCTTGGTTTGTTTGGAACCATCCTCTCCTTTGGGAGTTTGACATCTTTTTTTGTGTGTGTTCCAATGGATATCTCATTCCTTGATGTATCTTTTAATGATATCTTCCAAGTGATGATTTCTCCATTTGGTATCCTTTTCACTTGGTTTTTCCTTGTATTTTGGTATCGATTCTTGGAAGTCTTGAGCATGCATTTTAATTTCATGTAGTTCCTTTGGCATGTTTTCTTTCTTTGACCCAATATATAGGGGAAACTCCACCAAGTCTCAAATTGGATGAGATGTGCAAGAGATTCATTTTCATATCTATATGCACATATCTATGTGGAGTTTATCCTATGTATTGTTGGTTCTCTAACTCTTTGGTCCCAATGAGTTCGGGTGCCATTTTGTTTGTGTTGTTGTTCTAGGAACAATTGGAGATGCATTGGATACTCGGCTCATTCAAAAGGAAGGTGTTGTCACCATGTGCTTATTGGAGTCAAGCTAGGATGATCGATGAACTACTTTCTACCTTCAATTGGTATCTACTACATCCTTCCAATGCTATCTCGGTAACAAGTATCATCATCTACTACATGCACACATTATTGCATCAATCGTGTGTGGGTTGTATCATGGCATGTTATTCTTTCTTTCTTGTGATACTTGTTTCCTTTCTCAAAGCATCCCAACAATGATCTCTTGTTGCTAGTTGTGATGTCTTTGATGGTTGTGTGGTAGGAATTCATTTATATACAATAAGACCATATCTAGCCTTGGGCTATGCTTCCAAGCACATATCTTATTGGTATATGTATGACTTCCTTTTGGATATCTTGTTCCTTCATGTTGTAACTATTTCGGGTGTACATCCTTCTTTCTAGATATATATCGTCATGATTTCATCTACCTAGACCCTTATACACTTGAGAGAAATTACATCTCTAGGTGATATCCTTTCTTTCACGTCCACCTTGTCTTTCTTATGTTATTTCTTTGGTGGCTCCGTGAAAGGTTTTGCCTTGAGTGCGTGTCTTATATCGTTGCATCTTGATGCACTCTTGTGTGGTGAAGATTATTTCATCATGCTTATCTTTACGAGGCTGCCATCTTGGTATTCCTCGTCTTGATGAGGCTTTCATCTTCTATCTTCACCATGGGTTGTCACAAGCATAGATTCTTTATATGCTTATTAGTGATCTTGTGAACCCGTTTGCTTCTTGTGTATGGGAATGAAATGCCTTGCACCGTGTATCTCATTCTTTCAAGACTATATTGATGCTTAATGCTTATCCATACATTAGTCTTCTCAAGTGCATTGCCTTGACTCACACACATTGGTGTTGGTTGAGCCTATTCTTAGTCGCCTCTCTTACATGTTGCTCAACCATGTGCTTCTTACAAGTGCTAGGCTTTGTCTCCTATTTGCCCACTTGCACTGGTTGTGAGTTTCTATTGATTTTGGGGGAGCTATGATCCTATTTTGTGCACTTTGTATCCAAATACAAAAATTCTTGATGTGCACAAATCATGGGGGGGTTCTCTAGTTTCTTTAGAACAATCCTCTGCTCATATCATAATATCTTTATTCATGTGACACGTAGGATCATTGGTCTAGTTGATTCAATTGATATCCGTTGATTGCTTGCTTCAATTGGTATCTTCTGATTGCTTGTGTCTCTCTTTGTTATGTCTTTCTGGCATATCTCTTTGTTGCAATCTTTGGGCCTCAATATAGTCTGTCTTCCTCCAAGTATTGATAGTTGGATATGTGTATTGCATTCCACTCTCTTGTTGAGAAATACACAATTTATGGAGGACCACAATTTGTTTTGGCCTTCTAAGCTTTTCGCCCATTTTGGCAATCGATGCCAATGGGGGAGAAGTTTCAGAGAGTTTTGTGGAGAAGGTTTCAAAGTTTTCTCCTCTTGCTTTGGTTGTGTTCCGAAGCATGTGCATCTCATACGCATGCACTATTGGGTGTTGCATTGCTAGGGAAGCATAATTCCTTGTATAAACTCTCTTGAAAGTGATTGTCACCAATTACCAAAATGGGGGAGATTGAAAGGACATGCGGTGCCCCCATGTGTGGTTTTGGTAATTGATGACATTCTCTATGGACTAATGGTTGCATTGAGTTATATTTGAAGGATTTGTCCATAGGCATTTCTTGAAGTCCATGTGTTGGTTTCAAGGAGTTTATGTGTTGACCAAGGTGCTATTAAGGAATTATCCAAAGATTGGTCATGTGAGTGTTGAGCTTATTGCAGGCATGTCTTGAAGAAGAAGGTTGTGTGATCATTCATGTTTACCTTCAAGACATCATCCAAATGAAGAGAGTTGCAAAGATTCAAGGTTGATCAAGACTAAGTCAAGAGTGAATCAAGTTGATCAACTCACAAAGCATAGAAGATGTACTGAGAGGGATCAAGTGATCCCATGGTATGGTAAGCATTGTCCATTACACTTTATGTACTAACCCATGGTCTATGTGAGAGTTGTATGTGGGGTTAGGTACGTGTCCATGGGCTTGCGTCAAGAGGAAGATATCATATAACCCATGGAAAGGATGACATCAAGTAGTGATCGTCATCAAGACTGTCGTGTGCAAGTTCAAGTGCAGCATCATGAAGAGATCAAGTGCTTGAATCTTGCCATCCATTGTGGTGTTAATGGACTTGTGAAGATGTGCAGAAGAGTGGCTCACCCATAGTGGAGTATGGGGGAGCAATCATCTAGTCTCCATCGACCCAACGCAATCAAGAAAGGTGGTCCATCTTGAGGAGGACAAGATCGTCATCATCTAGCTCAATGGATCATGTGCAAGGCAAAGGTTTTCCCTTCATAGGTTTTCTATTTTACCAGTCTCATGGTGGTAGTTGGGAGACCGGGTTATAGGATCGATAGCTTTACTATCAAGGGGGGCTCTCAAGTGAGTAGCTTGATCGTATCGTTCGTCGAGAGCTCAAACCATTGCATCCTTGCATCATGTTTCTTGGTTCTTGTTTGGTTCTCTTTGTGAGTCTTAGAGCTTATGGTCATCTTGATGACAAGCTTGAGTTCATCGAAAACGGAGTTTGCATGCGTCTTCTATGATGTTTTCGGTGTTGGAGGTTTTACCGGTCTTATCCGAGGAAGGGTTCTCACCATTTTATTTTGGGCCTTTTCTAATTTGCTTCTTATTGATTTTTCTATCAAGATTGTGTTAGCCATTGTCGCTAGCTTTCCAACAAACTTGGTTTCGTTGAATTCGGAGTCCGTTTGCAGAAGTTGTGAGTTTTGGTGTTCTGAAAAGGCTGCAGCGGTACTACCGCGGAAGTAATTTTTTACTACCGCTCTTGGGAGCGGTACTACCGCTTGGAGCAGTACTACCGCGGCTACTTCCGTGGCTACTTCCGCTCGGGATCAAAAACTCGTGTTTCCTCTCTCGTTGGGCTGTTTTGACCGTGCTAAGTGGTAGTACCGCTCCTCCAAGCGGTAGTACAGCTTGTGCACGACCTGAGCACATAACGGTTGGATTCGGGAGGTCCTATAAAAGGGGGTCTTCTTCCCAATGAACCTTATCTTTGAGCTCGTGTTCTTCCCCCATTGTTGACCTTCTTCGAGCTTGCTAACTCTCAATCCCTCCATGGATTCTTGCTAGTTTTTGAGGGAAAAGAGAGAGGACACCTAGATCCACATTTCCACCAATCACTTTCTCCTCTATGTGAGGGGAACCCCTTAGATCTTGATCTTGGAGTTCTCGGTGTTCTCCTTCTTGTTCTTCCTCTCATTTTCCTCCATAGCATTAGTTGCTTCGGTGGGATTTGAGAGAGAAGGACTTGGGCACTCCGTGTGCCCTTGCCATTGCATTTGGTGCATCGGTTTGAGTTCTTCACGTAATACGTGGAAGTTACAAGTTGAGAAGCTTATTATTCTTGGGTGTTTGGTACCCTTGAGCTTGTTCCTCTTGGGTGCTTGGGCACCCTAGATAGTTGGTGGTGTTCGGAGCTCAATCATTATGGTGTAAAGCTCCGGGCAAGCGCCGGGGTCTCCAATTAGGTTGTGGAGATCGCCCCGAGCAATTTGACGGGTTCCGGTGACCGCCCCCAAGGGTTGCCAAAGTGTACGGGTTCGGTGACCGCCCCCAAGGGTTGCCATTTGTACGGGTTCGGTGACCGCCCTCAAGGGTCCCTTAGTGGAATCACGGCATCTTGCATTGTGCGAGGGCGTGAGGAGATTACGGTGGCCCTAGTGGCTTCTTGGGGAGCATTGTGCCTCCAGACCGCTCCAAATGGAGATTAGCATCCGCAAGGGTGTGAACTTCGGGATACATCATCGTCTCCGCGTGCCTCGGTTATCTCTTACCCGAGCCCTTTACTTATGCACTTTACTTTGTGATAGCCATATTGTTTCTTGTCATATATCTTGCTATCACCTAAGAAGTTTTTCTTGCTTAGCATAAGTTGTTGGTGCACATAGGTGAGCCTAGTTGTTGTAGGTTTTGTGCTTGACAAATTATCTAGGCGACATCCATGATCTTTCACATATATCATCATGGAAGTGATGGTGGAGTTGACCAATGTGAGTTTGGCGCCAGCTGAGAGCAGGGACAGGGCCGTGGACAGCTTCCTCTCAACCCCACACACCAAAGGCATTATCTCAAGCAACGTTGGTTTGGTGGTTCCCATGGGAATCCCCAGGTAGGTAAAAGGGAGTGACCCCACGTTGCATCCAAAAATAGAAGCCAAAACAGGAGCCTGTTGCAGATCAAGATTGATTGGGATCAATGTTGATTTGTGGAAATTTATTTTCAGGCCAACTGACTCAGCATAATCAACCAGAATGGACTTCATACGGGCAGCTTGGTCCGGGCAAGAAGGCATGACCAGGATCGTGTCGTCGGCGTATTGAATCACTGGGTAATCCCCTCTCCGGTTGGATGGAAAGGGTAGCTCAATTAAACCTTGGGTGTAAGCATCATTAATACCCGCTTGACGTAGGTCAGCCGCCAAAACAAAGATGAGTGGTGACAGCGGGTTGCCCTGTCTCACTCCACATTTGCACAGAAATTTTCTTCCAGGCACCCCATTCAAAAGAACCGAAGAAACCCCAGAAGCAAAAATGGACCTCATCCAGCCGAGCCACCTATCATCAAAGCCCATGTGTTCCATGATCTGCAACATCGGTTCATGTTCAATTGTATCAAATGCTTTGGCAAAGTCAAGCTTCAGTAACACTATCTCTCTCGCAGATGTTTGACATTGGTGGATGTATTCGAACGACCACGCCAAACAGTCCTGGATGGTATGGCCCTTGAGGAACCCATACTGATTCCTATGGATGATTTTCAGGATGACTTTTTGCAGGCGGTTGGCTAGGATTTTCGTGATAATTTTCAGGCAGCAGTTTAGTAATGTTAAGGGCCTGAAATAATTAGCCATAAGCGGAGAGGAGATCTTTGGAATGAGAGTGATATAACCCTCACTGATGCTGGATATGTCAAGGTTGCCTTCATGAAAATCATGACACATTTTGTAGATATCTTCCTTTATAATGTGCCAGCCAGTTTTGAGGAAGCAACCATTAAAACCATCGGGACCTGGAGCCCTGTCAGTAGGCATCTCTTTGATCACCGCATCGATCTCACTATTAGAAAAAGGGGCTGAGAGCACATCCAGGCCATCCACCTTTTTGATGATGCGGTTCAGATCAAAACGCATGTTAGTGGGTTTAGAGGCCCCCAAACGTTCCTTGAATGTGTTGAACAACACCCCTTCCTTGCCAGCATGATCAGTGACCTCAACATCTCTATCTTGCAAGCTGGCAATTGAGTTATGCCTAAAGCGTTCAGTAGCAAGAGATTGGAACAGCTTAGTGTTCTCGTCAGCAAATCTGAAATATCTAACGGTGCATCTTTTCCTCCAATATTCATTCTGATACTTTAGGAGACAGTTGAGGTGTCTTTTCAGGATACATCTAAAGTTTGCTTCCTGGACAAACAGAACCCTCTTGTCTTCTAAAGCATCAAGATTGGCTAGAGCATTGTTGCTATTTTAAATCATGGTCTTCAGTTTGGAGATACCTCTACTCCAATGCTTGAGATCAGAACGAAGCGTTTTGAGCTTCTTACAAACGACAGTAGCAGAATTGGAGGCGTGGCATGGTTTACTCCAAGAATTGGCCACAACATCAGAGAAACCAGGGTGATTGATCCAAAAGTTCTCAAACCGAAAAAGGTTTGATTTTGGGATTTTGGATTCGCTTGAAATCACGCATGGGATATGGTCAGAGACTGGTTTTCCCAGAGGTAGAACCATCGTATTAGGGAAAGATGTGGTCCAATTTGATGATGAGAAGAACCAATCAAGCTGTTCTAGGAGCGTGTCGTCCTGCATATTACTCCACGTGAAGGCTCTACCCATAACTGGGATTTCCATTAAAGATTGTGCACGTATAAGCTCATTGAACAACAGCATATCAGATGCATCTCCCCCTGGCTTATTTCTGTTTTCAGTGGATCGTATGTAATTGAAGTCACCCAAAAGTAACCAATTTTTATCATCTGGTATGGTGAGGTCAAATAGCCAGGAGGTGAAATCAACCCGTCTCTGACCCGTACATGGGCCGTAAACATTGACCAAATTCCATGACTCATTTGACTGATTATCCACAAAAGAAACGCCCACCGCAAAAGATTCCACATGCCAAGGTGTGCCCACAAAAACAGAACTGTTCTAGATAGTGATAATTCCACCCGAGGCCCCAATCGATGGCGCGAAAACAAATTTATCAAACCGCTTGGGGCAGAAAGATTTAATAAACGCTAAATCAAAATATTCCCGCTTGGTTTCCTGAATGCATATAATAGAACAACCACTAGAGTCGATAGCATTCCTAAGAGCCAGAAGTTTGCTATCAGAGTTAATCCCTCTGATGTTCCACGACAAGATGTTCCACGATTTATTCATTAACAGAAAGAAAATCAGGCCGCCTCATCAGAGGCAATCTGCTGGGTAGCCAGCAGCTTGTCTTCAGAGATATCTTCAGGCGCAATGCCGCAACCATCGCCCACCTGCTGGAGCTCCAGGATGGTTGTTGGTGGAGGGCACGACGCAGTTGGAGCAGCAGCCGTGGAGACAGCAGAGACGGTGGGGACGATCCTGGCCTTCACCCTCGAGCGGCTGGGTTTCATCTTAGAAGCGTTGGAAACCTTGAAGCCATCATATTTGTTGCATCTAGAACTCCTCCGGACAGCAGTAGTGTCGAGAGGTACCTTGGCATTATGACCTGCAGCAGAATTAAATGAAGAGGAGGACGCCAACACTTGCAGAGCAATGCCAGTAGTTGGGGCATTTAGATCAACCTGGATTGCAGTATGAGATGGCACATTAGGAATTGGGATCTCCTGTGACAGACACAAGGTACCATCAGAAACCTGGGTCACCTCTGTTATGACACCAAAAGAAGCAGATAATTGCAGCGGTCCAATGCAAACACCCAACAGAGAGCGAGCACTGAAAATGATGGCTATGTGGTCAGGTTCAGGCTTCAGATTCTGCAACCAAAGAGCACAGGCTGCCTCCAAATGTTTTTGAATCAGATGGAAAGGGTTAAGAGGAAGCATAACAGACCCAGCGTGTCCATTGGTGATGGCTCGCGTGTAGATGCGTTTGAGCATCGAGCCCATCCACAGCAGCAGCTCATGATCCAGCGTAATGGTGACATAAACAGAGTCACCCCCAGCACGAGCAAAAGCCTCCCTTGCAGCCAAATTACCATTTATAAAGCCATCCACCAGGCTCTCCACTGCAGCAACTTCATCTTCAGATGCCCAGACGTCAGATAGATTGTCATGCACATTTTTCTCAGGGTCCACTCCATCCATCAAAGGTGGGCCATCATACTGAAAGAAAGGACCTGAAGCTGAAACCAGTGTATGGTGGGGGCACCAAAGGCCAAGCCCTCCAACCATTTTCCTGAATTTGCTCTTGTGCAGGGGTAGGGGCATTCCAAGCCTCCTCGTTCTGAGCCTGTTGGGCAGCCAGATCATCCAAATGAGCCTGCTGCATGATAGTGTAGAATGGTAGCCAGATCATCACCGCGATCTTCACCAACACCTCCGCCATCTTCACCAACATCTCCATCACCTTCCCCCATCTATATCCAGCGGTCCACTCTCCCGCATACCGCTGTACCCTCTACTTGAACATGGTGCTTTATGCTTCATATTATTTTCCAATGATGTGTTCCCATCCTATGATGTCTGAGTAGATTTTCGTTATCCTATCAGTGATTGATAAATTGCTATGATTGGTTTGAGTTGCATATTTTATTATTGGTTCTGTCCTATGGTGCCCTCCATGTCGCGCAAGCGTGAGGGATTCCTGCTGTAGGGTGTTGCAATGCGTTCATGATTCGCTTATAGTGGGTTGCGTGAGTGACTGAAACACAAACCCGAGTAAGTAGATCGTTGCGTATGGGATAAAGGGGACCTGATACTTTAATGCTATGGTTGGGTTTTAGCTTAATGAATCTTTAGTAGTTGCGGATGCTTGCTAGAGTTCCAATCATAAGTGCATATGATCCAAGAAGAGAAAGTATGTTAGCTTATGCATCTCCCTCAAATAGAATTGTGATAGTGATTACCGGTCTAGTAACATAGTCAATTGCTTAGGGACAATTTCACAACTCCTACCACCACTTTTCCACACTCGCTATATTTACTTTCTTGCATCTTTATCTAAACAGCCCCTACTTTTTATTTACGTGTTCTTTATGCTCTTGCAAACCTATCCTATCACACCTATAAAGTACTTCTAGTTTCATACTTGTTCTAGGTAAAGCAAACGTCAAGCGTGCATAGAGTTGTATCGGTGGTCGATAGAACTTGAGGGAATATTTATTCTACCTTTAGCTCCTCGTTGGGTTCAACACTCTTACTTATCGAAAACTGTTGCGACCCCCTACACATGTGGGTTATCAAGACCTTTTTCTGTCGCCGTTGCCGGGGAGTCATAGCGTGGGGTGAATATTCTTGTGTGTGCTTGTTTGCTTTATCACTAAGTAATTTTTATTTGATGTTCTTAGTTATTTTCTATCTTTAGTTATGGGTAGGAAACGCAAAATACCAAAAAAGTTAGTTGTACCTACTGCACCAATGGTTGAAGAACCACTCAAAATCTATCGCACTCCTGAAGCTTTTTACTTTGATCATCTTCGATCCCTATGTGCTCGTGCTGAAACCCCCACTAGCTTAGTTGAGGGAAAATCTTTAGATGAGCATGTCTGTTATGTGCGACACCGTATATCTGGAAAAAGGGAAACTATTATGGGATCAAATTCAATGTTTGCGATGCTATGCTTGGAATTTATGTGAAATATATGATATTACTTGTTGTTCTGAAAACCCTAAGAAACACCTTCCCTACCAATGTGAGTTTGATAATGGGATTGTATCTTCATATGCTAAAGGTGTTTATAATTACTATGATGTTCAACAAACTGAAGAATTTGTTGCTATAAGGGTGCTTATGAAATTGCTTCTTTGATTGAAAAGTATGATGCTACTCTCTACAAATCTGAAAACTTTGCCATACTTGAATATTGTTATGATAATTATGCTTCTAATGCCTATGTTAAACCATATATTGAGGTCTTCTCCGCTGTCCAAGAAGAGACTAATATTTTGCAAGAAGCTATGGAAGAAGAAATTGATGAAACTGTGAGCTCATTGGATGAAAAAGATGATGAGGAGAGCGAAGAACAAAAGGAGGAAGAGCGGATTGATCACCCGTGCCCACCTTCTAATGAGAGTAACTCTTCAACTCATACATTGTTTAATTCCCCTTCGTGCTTACGGAAGGATGGTTGCTATGATGATTACTATGATCCCGTTGATTCTCTTGAGATATCCATTTTTGATGATGCTTGCTATGCTTGTGGCCAAGATGCCAATATGAATTATGCTTATGAAGATGAACTTGCTATAGTTCCTTATGTTAAACATGAAATTGTTGCTATTGCACCCACGCATGATAGTCCTATTATCTTCTTGAATTCTCCCTACTACACTATATCGGAGAAGTTTGTGCTTATTAAGGATTATATTGATGGGTTGCCTTTTACCATTGCACATGATGATTTTGATGAATATAATATGCATGTGCTTGCTGTTCCTACTTGCAATTATTATGAGAGAGGAACTTTATCTCCACCTCTCTATGTTTCCAATACGATAGAATTGCAAGAAACTGTTTATAGTATGCATTGGCCTTTACTTGGTGTGCATGAATTGTTCTGTTATGACATGCTGATGCATAGGAAGAGAGTTAGACTTCATTGTTGCATGATATATGTTACTTTGTGCTCACTACTAAATTACAAATCATTGTTAATTAAAATTGGCTTTGATATACCTTGGGATCCGGGTGGATTCATTACTTGAGCACTAAATGCCTAGCTTAATGGCTTTAAAGAAAGCGCTGCCAGGGAGATAACCCGGAAGTTTTAGAGAGTCATTTATTTCTGTTGAGTGCTTTTATATAGTTTAAAAACAAAAAAATAAAGAGGGGAACCTAAAAACTTTTCAAAAAGGAAAGTGAAAGTGAGAAAGACAAGCATTGTTGAAGTGGGAGCTAGCCTTGGACTTTCTTCATGCTCATGGAAACTTTGTGAATCTTGATTACGGAAACTTCTCAACAAAAATAATTATCCCCTTGTACAATTCCATTGTATTATAAAAATAATGTGCCAAGGTTTGCCTTTAGGATGTTTACAATGCTTGTTGGTTTGTACGGTGCAGGACAGAAACTTTGGCTGTAGTGCTCGATTTTACATTTTTAAATGGAAGGTTAATTGGTTCAGATTCCTTTTGCACTGTCTTTCTATACAACTTGTTTATTGTTCCTAATTTTGGTAGAAGTTTTGGGGTACCATAAGTATGGTGGATGTTCAGATTTCTACAGACTGTTCTGTTTTTGACAGATTCTGTTTTTTAATGCATAGTTTGCTTGTTTTGATGAAAATATCAATTTATATTAGTGGATTAAGCCATGAAAAAGTTATATTACAGTAGACATAATGCAAAAACAAAATATGAATTGGTTTGCAACAGTACTTAGAGTAGTGATTTTCTTTATTATACTAACGGATCTTACCGAGTTTTCTGTTGAAGTTTTGTGTGGATGAAGTGTCTAAGCGAGGATGTCTCGATATGAGGAAAAGGAAGAGAGGCAAGAGCTCAAGCTTGGGGATGCCCGAGGCACTCCAAGTAAATATTCAAGGATACTCAAGCATCTAAGCTTGGGGATTCCCCGGAAGGCATCCCCTCTTTCTTCAATAAGTATCGGTATGTTTTCGTATTCGTTTCGTTCATGCGATATGTGCAAGTCTTGGAGCGTCTTTTGCATTTAGTTTTCACTTTTCTTTTATGCGCTATGCTGGTATGAGATAGTCCTTGGTTGATTTATATAATGCTCATTGCACTTCACTTAGATCTTTTGAGTATGGCTTTATAGAATGCTTCATGTGCTTCACTTATACCATTTGAAGTTTGGATTGCATGTTTCTCTTCATATAGAAAACCGCCATTTGTAGAATGCTCTTTTTCTTCAGTTATATTTGTTAGAGTGTGGCCAAATCTTTTGTAGAAAGAATTAAACTCTCTTGCTTCATTTATATCTATTTAGAGAGATGACAGGAATTGGTCATTCACATGGTTAGTCATAAAATCCTACATAAACTTGTAGATCGCTGAATATGATATGTTTGATTCCTTGCAATAGTTTTGCGATACAAAGATGGTGATATTAGAGTCATGCTAGTGGGTGGTTGTGGATTGTAGAGACACTTGTGTTGAGGTTTGCAAGTCCCGTAGCATGCACATATGGTAACCGTTGTGTGACAAATTTGAAGCATGGGGTGTTTCTTTGATTGTCTTCCTTATGAGTGGCAGTCAGGGACGAGCGATGGTCTTTTCCTACCAATCTATCCCCCTAGGGGCATGCATAGTAGTACTTTGCTTCGAGGGCTAATAAACGTTTGCAATAAGTATATGAGTTCTTTATGACTAATGTGAGTCCATGGATTATACGCACTTTTACCATTCCATCATTGCTAGCCTCTTCGGTACCGTGCATTGCCCTTTCTCACCTCGAGAGTTGGTGCAAACTTCACCGGTGCATCCAAACCCCGTGATATGATACGCTCTATCACACATAAGCCTCATTATATCTTCCTCAAAACAGCCACCATACCTACCTATTATGGCATTTCCATAACCATTCCGAGATATATTTCCATGCAACTTCCATCATCATCATATACATGACTTGAGCAATTATTGTCATATTGCTTTGCATGATCGTAAGATAGCTAGCATGATGTTTTCATGGCTTGTCCGTTTTGATGTCATTGCTACGCTAGATCATTGCACATCCCGGTACACTGCCGGAAGCATTCATATAGAGTCATATCTTTTTTCTAGTATCGAGTTGTAATATCGAGTTGTAAGTAAATAAAAGTGTGATGATCATCATTATAGAGCATTGCCCCATAAAAAAAGAAAAAGGAAAAAAAGGAAAAAAAAGGAAAGGCCAAAGAAGCCTAAATAAAAAAGGGGACCAAAGAAGCCCACCGAAAGAAAAAAGAAAAAAAAGAAAAAGAAAAGGGGCAATGTTACTATCCTTTTTCCACACTTGTGCTTCAAAGTAGCACCATGTTCTTCATATAGAGAGTCTCTTATGTTGTCACTTTCATATACTAGTGGGAATTTTTCATTATAAAACTTGGCTTGTATATTCCAACGATGGGCTTCCTCAAATGCCCTAGGTCTTCATGAGCAAAGCAAGTTGGATGCACACCCACTTAGTTTTCAGTTTGAGCTTTCATACACTTATAGCTCTAGTGCATCCGTTGCATGGCAATCCCTACTCCTCGCATTGATATCAATTGATGGGCATCTCCATAGCCCGTTGATTATCCGCGTCGATGTGAGACTTTCTCCTTTTTTGTCTTCTCCATATAAACCTCCACCATTATATTCTATTCCACCTATAGTGCTATATCCATGGCTTGCGCTCATGTATTGCGTGAGGGTTGAAAAAGCTGAAGCGCGTTAAAAAGTATGAACCAATTGCTCGGCTCGTCATCGGGGTTGTGCATGATGGGAGCATTTTGTGTGACGAAGATGAAGCATGGACAAACTGTATGATTTTGTAGGGATAAGTTTGCTTTGGCCTTGTTGTTTTGAAAAGACATGATTGCTTTATTGGTATGCTCGAAGTATTATCGTTTTTTATGTCAAATGATAGACTATTGCTTTGAATAACTCGTGTCTTAATATTCATGCCATGATTAGACATATGATCAAGATTATGCTAGGTAGCATTCCACATCAAAAATTATCTTTTTTATCATTTACCTACTCAAGGACAAGCAGGAACTAAGCTTGGGGGTGCTGATACGTCTCCGTCGTATCTATAATTTTTGATTGTTCCATGCCAATATTATTCAACTTTCATATACTTTTGGCAACTTTTTATACTATTTTTGGGACTAACATATTGGTCCAGTGCCCAATGCCAGTTCCTGTCTGTTGCATGTTTTATGTTTCGCAGGAAACCCATATCAAACGAAATCCAAACGGGATAAAAACGGATGGAGAATTATTTTGGAATATTTGGGATTTTCCAGAGGAAGAATCAACGCAAAACAGTGTCCGAGGTGACCACGAGACTGGGGGGCGCGCCGACCCCCCTGGGCGCGCCCTGGACCCTCGTGGGCCACCCATAAGGCAGTTGACGCTCTTCTTTTTCCGCAAGAAAGCTAATTTTACAAGAAAAATGTGGGCGAAAGATTCACCCCAATCGGAGTTACGGATCTCCAAATATAAAGGAAACGGTGAAGGGGCAGAAACAGAGGACGCAAAAACAGAGAGATAGATCCAACCTCGGAGGGGCTCTCGCCCCTCCCAAGCCGTGGGAGCCAAGGACCAGAGGGGAAACCCTTCTCCCATCTAGGGAGGAGGTCAAGTAGGAAGAAGAAGAAGGGGCCCTCTCTCCCCCTTGCTTCCAGTGGCGCCGAAGCGCTGCCGGGGGCCATCATTATCAACGCGATCTTCACCAACACCTCCGCCATCTTCACCAACATCTCCATCACCTTCCCCCATCTATATCCAGCGGTCCACTCTCCCGCATCCTGCTGTACCCTCTACTTGAACATGGTGCTTTATGCTTCATATTATTTTCCAATGATGTGTTGCCATCCTATGATGTCTGAGTAGATTTTTGTTGTCCTATCGGTGATTGATGAATTGCTATGGTTGGTTTGAGTTGCATATTTTATTATTGGTGATGTCCTATGGTGCCCTCCGTGTCGCTCAAGCGTGAGGGATTCCCGCTGTAGGGTGTTGCAATGCGTTCATGATTCGCTTATAGTGGGTTGCGTGAGTGACTGAAACACAAACCCGAGTAAGTAGATCGTTGCATATGGGATAAAGGGGACTTGATACTTTAATGCTATGGTTGGGTTTTACCATAATGAATCTTTAGTAGTTGCAAATGCTTGCTAGAGTTCCAATCATAAGTGCATTATAATCCAAGAAGAGAAAGTATGTTAGCTTATGCCTCGAGACATCGAGAAACACCAAGCCGTGTGCCGGAAACCCCGTCCCCTCTAGTTTATCCTCCGTCATAGTTTCTGTAGTTCTTAGGCGAGGCCCTGCGGAGATTGTTCTTCACCAACACTGTCACCACGCCGTCGTGCTGCTAGAACTCATCTACTACTTCGCCCGTCTTGCTGGATCAAGAAGGCGAGGACGTCATTGAGCTCAACGTGTGCTGAACGCGGAGGTGCCGTAGGTTCGCTACTTGATCGGGGCAGATCGTGAAGGTGTACGACTACATCAACCGCATTGTATAAATGCTTCCGCTTAGCGATCTTCAAGGGTATGAAGATACACTCCCCCTCTCGTTGCTATGCATCACCATGATCTTGCATGTGCGTAGGAATTTTTTTGAAATTACTACGTTCCCCAACAGTGGCATCCGAGCCAGGTTTATGCATAAATGTTATATGCACGAGTAGAACACAAGTGAGTTGTGGGCGATACAAGTCATATTGCTTACCAGCATGTCTTACTTTGATTCGACAGTATTGTTGGATGAAGCGGCCAGGACCGACATTACGCGTACGCTTACGCGAGACTGGTTCTACCGACGTGCTTCGCACATAGGTGGCTGGCGGGTGTCAGTTTCTCCAACTTTAGTTGAATCGAGTGTGGATACGCCCGGTCCTTGTTGAAGGTTAAAACAACACTAACTTGACGAAATATCGTTGTGGTTTTGATGCGTATGTAAGAACGCTTCTTGCTTAGCCCGTAGCAACCACATAAAACTTGCAACAACAAAGTAGAGGACGTCTAAATTGTTTTTGCAGGGCATGTTGTGATGTGATATGGTCAAAGACATGATGCTAAATTTTATTGTATGAGATGATCATGTTTTGTAACAAAGTTATCGGCAACTGGCAGGAGCCATATGGTTGTCGCTTTATTATATGTATCACTAAGCGGTAGCAATAGTCGTAGAAGCAATAGTTGGCGAGACGACAACGATGCTACGATGTAGATCAAGGTGTCGCGCCGGTGACGATGGTGATCATGACGGTGCTTTGGAGATGGAGATCAAAGGCACAAGATGATGATGGCCATATCATATCACTTATATTGATTGCATGTGATGTTTATCCTTTATGCATCTTATTTTGCTTAGATCGATGGTAGCATTATAAGATGATCTCTCACTAAATTTCAAGGTATAAGTGTTCTCCCTGAGTATGCACCATTGTGAATGTTTGTCGTGCCGAGACACCATGTGATGATCGGGTGTGATAAGCTCTACGTTCACATACAACTGGTGCAAGCCAGTTTTGCACACGCATAATACTCGGGTTAAACTTGACGAGCCTAGCATATGCAGATATGGCCTCGGAACACTGAGACCGAAAGGTCGAGCATAAATCATATAGTAGATATGATCAACATAGTGATGTTCACCATTGAAAACTACTCCATCTCACGTGATGACCGGACATGGTTTAGTTGATATGGATCACATGATCACTTAGATGATTAGAGGGATGTCTATCTAAGTGGGAGTTCTTAAGTAATTTGATTAATTGAACTTTAATTTATCATGAACTTAGTACCTGATAGTATTTTGCATGTCTATGTTATTGTAGATAGATGGCCCGTGTTGTTGTTCCGTTGAATTTTAATGCGTTCCTAGATTAAGCTAAGTTGAAAGATGATGGTAGCAACTACACGGGCTGGGTCCATAACTTGAGGATTATCCTCACTGCTGCACAGAAGAATTACATCCTGGAAGCACCACTAGGTGCAAGACCCACTGCAGGAGCAACGCCGGACATTGTGAACATTTGGCAGAGCAAAGCTGATGACTACTCGATAGTTCAGTGTTCCATGCTTTACGGCTTAGAACCGGGACTTCAACGACGTTTTGAACATTATGGAGCATATGAGATGTTCTAGGAGTTGAAGTTAATATTTCAAGCAAATGCCCGGATTGAGAGATATGAAGTCTCCAATAAGTTCTACAGCTGCAAGATGGAGGAGAATAGTTCTGTCAGTGAGCATATACTCAAAATGTCTGGGTATAACAATCACTTGATTCAATTGGGAGTTAATCTTCCGGATGATAGTGTCGTTGACAGAATTCTTCAATCACTATCACCAAGCTACAAGAGCTTCGTGATGAACTATAATATGCAAGGGATGAACAAGACAATTCCCGAGCTCTTCGCGATTGAGGGAGTCACGGATTAGGGGGTGTCCGGATAGCCGGACTATGACCTTTGGCGGGCTCCTGGACTATGAAGATACAAGATTGAAGACTTCGTCCCGTGTCCGGATGGGACTTTCCTTGGCGTGGAAGGCAAGCTTGGCGATACGGATATGTAGATCTCCTCCCATTGTAACCGACTCTGTGTAACCCTAACCCTCTCCGGTGTCTATATAAACCGGAGGGTTTTAATCCGTAGGACGAAAAACAATCATACCATAGGCTAGCTTCTAGGGTTTAGCCTCTCTGATCTCGTGGTAGATCTACTCTTGTAGTACCCATATCATCAATATTAATCAAGCTGGAGTAGGGTTTTACCTCCATAGAGAGGGCCCGAACCTGGGTAAAAACATCATGTCCCTAATCTCCTGTTACCATCCGCCTAGACGAACAGTTCGGGACCCCCTACCCGAGATCCGCCGGTTTTGACACCGACATTGGTGCTTTCATTGAGAGTTCCGCTGTGCTGTCGCCATCAGGAAGGATGCCTCATCCCGTCTTTAAAGACGGCGCTGTCGCTAAAGGAGCTTTGGCTATCGGCCAAACTCTCCGGCTAGGCGGTTTTCTTATGACCGCCTGTTCGGCCGCCGCGCCGACGATGACTTCTCGGGTCATCAAAAGCAATCTCCACGTCAACTCGGAACTCGCCGAGCAGTTAGATCCGATGGATCTCTCTTCCGTAAACGAGCTCTTCGATCACATCGCCGCCCTGGGAGTCGCTGCAGACTACGATCAGATTGGGCTTAAACCCGATCCGAGAGAGATTAACTCTCCCCAGGTCACCCACCACGTCGCAATGGTGGAGGAACAATGCGGTAAGTCTTCACCTATCTTAAGGACTAGTTATGTCCGAATTCCCGACCCCTCCAAGACGGATACCCACGGAGGGGAGGACGTCACTCAAGCACTAAACCTAAAGTCAGGCAGCGGGCTAGATTCATTGGACAACATCCAAGAACCCGAGCTTCCGAGTTCGGAAACTCCTTGGCCCCCGAGTCTCAGATTGGGCGAGGTTCCGGATTTGATTCCACCCGCCCACCCAAATATAAGGGATCTATCCCAAATTCGGCAAGAGGCCGCAGAAACAGTACACCATTACTGGGCCATATTCCTCCTGGTTATGAACAGGATAAAGGACTGCCGCGAGGAGGATGCAATTCCATTCTTCTGCAATAATTGCACGGACAACGGAATCCTCAACGCCATAAGTCGCCGTGAAATTACACGCTTCGCCGACTTGGCATCCATAGTACGAAAGTACTGTGCGATGGAAAGTGCCTGGAAAACCGAAATAAAATTTTGGGACAATACGGCCCTGAATACAACCACAGTCCGAAATGAAAGGGTGCATTATCACCAGGCACCTGGGTTAAACACCAAAAAGCAAAAAACCGTCTATAGGGCATGGAACCATACTGGAGGGATGGCTCAATGGACCCTATAAAATTCATAGTACAGAGGGTGCCACACCAACTCATAGCCTTAGAGCATGTTGGATACTCCGGCAGGTGGCCAGGAGTGGCGAGGAGCTTCTAACTCCAGAATTCACAGAGCACCAGCCCAGGGATACCAGTACGGTATTAACAGTCTTCGAGACTTTCGCATCAAATAATATGCGGAAACAAACACTCCGCAGCCTTGCCGAAGTCTACCAAGTAGCAACAATAAACCCATGGAGTGACACGGCTATTACCTTTAATGCCAGTGATGAACCTAAATTCCGAACAGCCCGAGCACCAGCCGCATTGGTCCTCAGTCCAATAGTGGATGGCTTTCGCCTTACCAAGGTACTCATGGACGGTGGCAGCGGATTGAACCTCATTTATGAGGAAACCCTTCAAAAAATGGAAATAGACTGGAGCCGTATTGAGCGAAGCAACACAACCTTTAGAGGAATAATCCCCAGTCGGGAAGCGTGCTGTACGGGAAAAATCACACTGGATGTGGTGTTCGGCACGCAGGATAATTACAGGTCTGAGGAGGTCACGTTTCAAGTGGCCCCGTTCAGCAGCGGGTACCACGCTCTATTAGGGCGAGAGGCATTCACAATTTTTCAAGCTATACCCATTACGGAAACTCAAAATGCCCGGACCCAACAGAATTATCACTCTTGCTAGTGACCCGGACATAGCACTCCGCGCCTAAAACAAGACAGCCGCACTGGCCCTTAAGGCACTATCCGAAGCCCTAGCGACCGAAGAACTGACTGCGCTACGCTCCGCGGTGAACAGGGACGACGTGATACTCGATAAAAGATCCAAGTCCACCTCCTTTAAACCGGCGGACGAAATAGTCAAATTCCAAGTCCATCCAATGGACCCTACAAAAACGGCCTCCATCGGGGCGCACTTAAACCCTGATGTAGACGCCGCACTATGAGAATTCCTACGCGAAAATTGGGACATCTTTGCCTGGCACCCTTCAGACATGCAGGAATCCCACGCAGGTTGGCCGAACACAGCCTAAACATCCTAAAAGGATTCAAGCCTGTCAAGCAGGATCTTCGGTGTTTCTCCGAACCTAAGAAACAAGTCATGGGAGAGGAGCTAGCCAAACTACTGGAGGCCGGATTCATCAGAGATATAAAACATCCAGACTGGCTAGCAAACCTGGTAATGGTACCAAAGAAGGACAAATCCTGGCGCCACTGTGTCGATTTCAAGGACCTCAACAAGGCTTGCCCAAAGGATCCCTTCCCCCTCCCTCGCATCGAGCAAATTATCGACGCTACCGCAGGACACGATTCATTTTGTTTCCTCGACGCATACTCCGGCTACCATCAAATTAAGATGGCAGAGCCAGACCAAGCCGCAACGGCATTCATCACCCCATACGGCCCATTCTGCTTCAACACAATGCCCTTCGGGCTCAAAAACACCGGCGCAACATATCAGCGCATGATTCAGACATGTCTGGCAAACCAGATCGGCAAAACAGTAGAAGCATACGTAGACGACGTGGTCGTCAAAACCAAGCATGTCGAAACTCTAGTAGACGACTTAAGGATCACATTTGATAACCTCCGAACATATGACATTAAGCTCAACCCGGAAAAATGTGTTTTCGGCGTACCAGCCGGAAAGCTCTTGGGCTTCATTGTATCCGGTAGAGGAATTGAAGCAAACCCAGCCAAGATCTAAGCTCTGTCACAATTGGATATTCCAAAGGACCTCAAACAAATACAAAAATTGACTGGATGCGTGGCGGCTCTAAGCCGCTTCATCTCCCGCTTGGGAGAAAAGGCATTACCCCTTTATCGCCTCCTCCGGCGCACCGAAGACTTCGAGTGGACGAATGCTGCCACGGCGGGACTAGAAGAAATAAAAGCCATATTGGCAACAAACCCGGTCCTGGCCGCGCCTAACATTGGCGAACCAATGCTATTATACATTGCGGCAACCCATCAAGTTGTAAGCGCAGTGCTCGTCGTCGAACGAGAAGCGGACGGACACAAATTCCCCATTCAAAAACCAGTTTACTACGTGTCCACTGTCCTCACTCCATGCAAGTCACGGTACCCGCATTATCAGAAGATAGTGTACATGGTGTTTATGGCATCCCGGAAGCTACGACACTACTTTCAAGAGTGTTCGATAACAGTAGCCTCCGAAGTACCACTTAACGATATTATAAACAACCGTGACACGACGGGCTGGATTGCCAAATGGGCCATTGAGCTCCTCTCGTTCGACATAACCTATAAGCCACGGCGGGCTATCAAGTCGCAAGTTTTGGCCGACTTTGTCGCCGAATGGACTGAAGCCAAACTCCCTAAAGAGTACGGCACATATTCCAACTGGATCATGCACTTTGACGGCTCCAAAATGTTAGCGGGTCTGGGGGTTGGCATCGTTCTGACGTCCCCAACAGGAGATACAGTTCAATATGTACTCCAGATAATGTATACAGACTCTAACAACGTAGCCGAATACGAGGCCCTTCTACATGGTCTCCGGATAGCAGTCTCTATAGACATCCAACGCCTAGAGGTGCGTGGGGATTCGAACCTTGCGATATCCCAAATAAATGGAGACTTTGATGCCAAGGATCCGAAAATGGCAGCTTATCGCAACGCCTCCTAAAAATGTCAGCTCGGTTCGAGGGGCTCGAATTTCACCATATAGCACGGGAAAACAATCAGGCAGCAGACATCTTGGCATGCATCGGCGCAAAGCACGATGCAGTCCCCCCCAACATTTTCTTGGAGAGGCTATTCAAGCCATCCGTATCATGGGAAGGGGAATCCTGAAATAACAGCCCGGACCCAACCGCACCGCCCAACACCGAACATTCTGACACAGCGGGAGGCTATGCCAACGAAGTAACATCCTCAGCCCACGTAATAATGGCAGTCATTGCCCTGTGGACAGAACCATTCCTAGCCTACCTAACTAGGCAGGAACTTCCCGAGGACCAAAACGAGGCACGCTGCATAGTGCAGCGATCTAAAGCCTATAAAGTCCATGAAGGGGAGCTTTATAAGAAAAGCACTACCGGAGTCCTTCAAAGGTGTATCTCCAAAGAGGAGGGGTGGAATCTTCTGGCTGAAATTCATGCCGGACTCAACGGGCACCACGCCGCAGCCCGGGCCCTTGTTAGCAAGGCCTTCCATACAGGATTTTATTGGCCGACGGCCCGGGCATATGCTCAGGACTTAGTCCAATGATGCGTCGGTTACCAACTCTTTGCTAACCAAAGCCATATGCCACCTACCGCCCTCCAAACTATACCCATCACCTGGCCCTTCGTGGTCTGGGGGCTTGACATGGTTAGACCCCTTAAAGGAGGAACCCACAAGCAAAAATACCTACTTGTCATGGTGGACAAATTCACCAAATGGATAGAGGCCAAGCCTATTAAGACGGCCGAATCTGGACCAGTGATAGACTTGATATCAGGGGTCGTACACTGCTACGACGTCCCCCACAACATCATCACTGATAACGGCACAAACTTTATGGCCGACGAGGTCAAACTCTGGTGCAAAAACATGGGCATCAAGCTCGACTACGCTTCAGTCTATCACCCACAAACTAACGGTCAAGTCGAGCGAGCAAATGGTCTAATAATGAGCGGCATCAAACCCAGATTAGTGCGGTCCCTCAAGGAATCTAACACGCACTGGGTAGAGGAGCTCGACTCCGTACTCTGGGGGCTACGGACCACTCCAAATCGCACAACCGGATTGACAACATTCTTTATGGTATACGGTGCAGAGGCAGTTCTGCCCTGCGACATAATTCATGACTCACCTCGCGTGCGCATGTACGAAGAAAGAGAAGCCGAACTCGATTGGCAGGACAGTTTGGACGCCTTGGAGGAGGAGCGTGACGTGGCAAAAGCACCTTCAGCATTCTATCAACAGCAGGCTCGAAGATATCAAAGCAGGGAAGTACGGGCCAAAACTTACAATGTTGGCGAGTTAGTTCTACGCCTGCCGGACAAGAAAAAGGACAAACTCAAGCACAAATGGGAAGGTCCCTTCATTATTGACCAAGTCCTCACTGGTGGAGCGTACCGTCTGCGTGATGCATCGGATAACCGACTCGAGCCGAACCCATGGAACGCAGCCCGTCTCCGGAGATTCTACGCCTAGCACCGGACTCTGTGTTCGTCTTTTTCCTCTGTCCATTTATTATACATTAGTTGTCTTACATTTCTCTACTTCTCCCTCCTTTTCTCTTACAGCCTTTAAGGGCTCGTTCGCGCCTTGTTCGCACACAAATTGACGCGCTACCCGCGCTCATCATACCTGGGGGCTTCTTTAACAGAAGCTTGTTTATACAGGGCTTCATGCCCAACACATGTGTCACACTTCTGCATGTACCTTTTTTCTCACCATTATATGCATCAATATGACTTAAGTTTTGGCCAAGCTGGGTTGCCTGGCTCCTGTGCTTACCCCTATGTTCCCAATTGTTCGGCTAGGCGGTAAAGGGAGCACCTCTGCGATTGTTACTGCCGGGTCAGCCGGATGTGTACCTCAGACTGGGTGAAGCCAACATCTAGCGTTCTTAAGGGAATATTCGGTCGGTGAACTAAAGATGATTTCCCACTCGTTTATCTATCTGCCCCCAGATGCTTTTCTGCTCTTTTCGCAGTCCGGACATGCACTTTAGGGCATGCCTCCCCAGGGAAAGGAACCCCTAACGGAACTATTCTCCCTGGAAGATGTTTCTTACTAACCATGTAATATAACATAACTAGTTGGGCACTTGTCTGTTCAAGCACTAATGACCCCTACGCCTGGTCTCCACGCATGCCCCGGTTCTTACATAACCGAGAGGGTATTCGGACACACTCAGGACTATTGGGTCCCGAGGTTGAAGCGAAAAGGTCCGCCATGACAAACGATCTACAATCCGGCTAGAAGGCATTTTATATGTCATTTTAAATTACATAGTCAATTTGACTGGGTATATTCCTCTTCAATACCATCCAACAGGTTGTCTAGTTTACAGTCCTGTTGGGAATATTTGGCGTCCAACTCTACCTGGCCGTACACTAAACTCACAGGGATCTCCTTCCCATTGGGCCCCATAGGTCTGACCTCGGCCATGTGGTTTGGGTCGGCCTTCGTGTACCGCGTCTTCACCATGGCCCAGGCCTCCCTAGTGCCTTGACGGCAGGCCGATATCTTCCATAATCGAAAGCGCCGCCGCACTCCCTTCAGCTTCTCTGCAAGCTCTCCAAGGCCTTCGGGCATGGAGATGGATGGCCATAGGGCCTGGACGATGCCTTGCATTACCTGCCGAACTCGTTCGTGCAGTTGTAAGAGCTCGGGAAGAAGGTCACCCGTAGAACCGGGCATTTCCTCGGCAGGCTGACCTGTCAGCATACCTACAGACATAACTCTGTCAATCGAGTTCCTCGCCGAACTCTTTTTCGAAGTTCATTCAAGCACTTACTAAAAATGTCGCGTCGAAGCCGCCGATTCTCCTTCACGGAGTCCGACAGCTGAGCACGAACATCCTTTAGTTCCTCGCCCAGCTGGGTGTTGGCATCTTGGAGCTTATTCTTCTCTTGCCTCACCCTCGTAAGCACGTTCTCGCTGGCCTTTAACCGGCGCAAGAGTTGTTGCTTGTCCGGATCCACTCCGGCGCCATCTGCAATGTTATTGTCAGATTTGCACACATGCCGCCCTTCACAACATACTTATCTTTCGAAGCATATATTACCAGAGGGGGTCTCCTTGGTCTCCCCCACCGCGGCTAGTGCGGCCTCAAGTTGGGCTTTGCACTCTTCCAGCTCCTGGGACAGTTGGGTATTCTTTTCTATAAGATCCTGCATAACAAATGATCCTTCAATCAGTTATTCTAACTGTTTCAAGTCTCGGGGGCTACTGACATATATAACCATCAAATTTTCTCACCCGTATGTCTTTTACATACTGTTCTGTGGCTCTGGCTAGACCATTTTGAGTGGCACGGAGGTACGCATCTCCCATATTAAAGGTATCCAATGCCTCCTGGGAGAAACAAGTGTCACGAAGAACTGTCCGGTGACGCCTGTGGTTCATGGCACTTTCCACCTCAGAATTGGCGGCAGACAGCCCGTCCGCATCCTCTGTCGGAGGAGCGCCCGGTGCGCGCCTCGTGTTCGCCTCCGCTTCCGGACCCGGCCTTGGAGCCTGGCCGGTGGAGCTGCGATTGGAAACCTCTCCGGATATAGTCCAGCGAGCGCTCTTCTTCCTGAAGAGAGCACGAGCGTTAGTATACCTTGAGGGAATAAAACCTGGGAATAAAATCGCGCGCCATACCGCTGCAACGGTGTCTCAATCCGGATCGCACTTCTTTTAAGCCTGCCGGGCCTTGACGCCCCTTGTTGGCTAGCCACCGCAGGCTCGGCCCTCCGCCTCAAGGACTTCCCCCGCAAAAAACGCCATTGGTATATGGTGGTCAAAAATAAGCACGGGTAGATCATTTTAAAAGTACGGGGACTTCGGTCTTGGTTACTTGTGAGGCTGGAAGTAGTCCGGGATAATTGGCCGTAATGGCCACCAAGGTGTTGTCCTTGCTCAATTGATGAAACACCCCATCGATCAGCTCCACAGCTAAGTCCGGGTCCTCTTGGGAGTCCGGGTCGAAGGACCGTTCCGGGTCCTCGGGTTGTGGAGGAGGGTTGTTTATCTCCTTTACAGCCTGGCGTAGCTCTTGCATTGAAATTGATAGGCCGAATACTTAACTATGGGAATATGAAACGGATGGACGAGTGAAAGTGCCCGCTTACCCAGCTTGGAGGATTGTACATAGAGAATCCGCCCCGTGGGTTGACGCGGAGAAATTCCTCCCCTTCTCCCTTGTACAAAGTGGACAAGATCTTTATTAGAGCGGCAGCTGACTCCGGCCCCTTACGGCCGCACCAGGTGGCGTCGTCCTCCCCGTTGAAATCCCACATGGGGTGGCCTCTATACTGAAGTGGTTGCACCCCCCGCATAATGCATGTGGCCATGACCTCGATCATGGTCAGTCCGGAATGAGCTAACAACCTTATACGGCTCATCAGGTAAAGGACGTCCCTGTCATTTTCCTTCTGAGGGCTCCGTGGACGCCAGCTTAGGCGCTTCTTCAAAGGAGCATTATTAAACTCAGGGAGGCTGATCCGAACAGGATCCAGCAGGGGGGCATCTTCTATATAAAACCATTCTGAGGGCCAGTCTTCGGACGCCTTCTTTGGGGTTCCGAATAGATATCCAGTCCCGACGATGCGCCATAGTTCGGCTCCGCCCACTTGATATATCGACCCCTCCTGTGAACGGGGCACAAGGCAGAACAGTTTCTTCCACAGCGCGAAATGATCCTTGACGCCCAGAAACAGCTCGCAAAGGGCTATGAAGCCCGCAATATGCAATATGGAGGCGGGCGTAAGGTTGTGCAACTGGAGGCCGTAGAACTCCAGGAGCCCCGAGAGAAACGGATGAATTGGAAATCCGAGCCCTCTTATCAAATAAGGGACAAGGCATACCCGCTCTCCTTTGGAGGGATTGGGGACGCTCTCCGCTTGCTCTCCACCATTATAGGTGGCAAGCCCGGCTCGAATCGGGACCATGTAGGCTGGGGGAGAAACCCCTTGGTTTGGAGCGCCACTAGCTCGCTGTGCGGGACAGAGCATCTCTCCCAATCTCCAGGCTGAGGGCTGGGGGGCGAGAGGAGGAGCTGCGTCGACTGGCCATGATGGAATGGATCTCTGTCGAATGCACTCCGATGAATGCTCATGGAGGGAAGATTATGTGATTCGGATCTAAATCCCCGTCTCTTTTATAGGCAGCTCATTTGCGCAGCTAGGGGGTAAATGAAAAAACACCCTGGCTTTTCGCATTTGCTTGACACGTGGAAGATGGACATTATTGGGCGCAGAAGCCAAGGAGCGCGCCATTCATCAGAAGTCGGACACTATTCAACAGGTATATGGAGTTTGGAGAAGAACCCGCCTTGCAATGCCGAAGATAAATCTACACGCCGGACTCATCGTCATTGAAGCCCGGTTCGGGGGCTACTGAGGGAGTCCCGGATTAGGGGGTGTCCGGATAGCCGGACTATGACCTTTGGCCGGACTCCTGGACTATGAAGATACAAGATTGAAGACTTCGTCCCATGTCCATATGGGACTTTCCTTGGCGTGGAAGGCAAGCTTGGCGATACGGATATGTAGATCTCCTCCCATTGTAACCAACTCAGTGTAACCCTAACCCTCTCCGGTGTCTATATAAACCGGTGGGTTTTAGTCTGTAGGACGAACAACAATCATACCATAGGCTAGCTTCTAGGGTTTAGCCTCTCTGATCTCGTGGTAGATCTACTCTTGTACTACCCATATCATCAATATTAATCAAGCAGGAGTAGGGTTTTACCTCCATCGAGAGGGCCCAAACCTGGGTAAAAACATCGTGTCCCTTGTCTCCTGTTACCATCCGCCTAGACGCACAGTTCGGGACCCCCTACCCGAGATCCGCCGGTTTTGACACCGACAGTGATGCTAAAGGCTGCGGAGGTAGAAATCAAAAAGGAGCATCAAGTGTTGATGGTTAACAAGACCACCAGTTTCAAGAAAAAGGTTAAAGGAAAAGGGGAACTTTAAGAAGAACGGCAAGCAAGTTGCTGCTCAAGTGAAGAAGCCCAAGTCTGGACCTAAGCCTGACACTGAGTGCTTCTACTGCAAAGGGACTGGTCACCGGAAGCAGAACTGCCCCAAGTATTTGGCGGATAAGAAGGATGGCAAGGTGAACAAAGGTATATGTGATATACATGTTATTGATGTGTACCTTACTAATGCTCGCAGTAGTGCCTGGGTATTTGATACTGGTTCTGATGCTAATATTTGCAACTCGAAACAGGGACTACGGATTAAGCGAAGATTGGCTAAGGACGAAGTGACGATGCACGTGGGAAATGGTTCCAAAGTCGATGTGATCGCGGTCGGCACACTACCTATACATCTACCTTCAGGATTAGTTTTAGACGTGAATAATTGTTATTTGGTGGCAGCGTTGAGCATGAACATTATATCTGGATCTTGTTTGACGCGAGACGGTTATTCATTTAAATCTTAGAATAATGGTTGTTCTATTTATATGAGTAAGATCTTTTATGGTCATGCACCCTTGAAGAATGGTCTATTTTTATTGAATCTCGATAGTAGTGATACACATATTCATAATATTGAAGCCAAAAGATGCAGAGTTGATAATGATAGTGCAACTTATTTGTGGCACTGCCATCTGGGTCATATTGGTGTAAAGTGCATGAAGAAACTCCATTCCGATGGACTTTTTGAATCACTTGATTATGAATCACTTGGTACTTGCGAACCCTGCCTCATGGGCAAGATGGCTAAAACTCCGTTCTCCGGAACAATGGAGCGAGCAACAGATTTGTTGGAAATCATACATACTGATGTATGTGGTCCAATGAATATTGAGGCTCGCGGCGGGTATCGTTATTTTCTCACCTTCACAGATGATTTAAGCAGATATGGATATATCTACTTAATGAAACATAAGTCTGAAACATTTGAAAAGTTCAAAGAATTTCAGAGTGAAGTAGAAAAACACCATAACAAGAAAATAAAGTTTCTACGATCTGATCGTGGAGGAGAATATTTGATTTACAAGTTTGGTCTTCATTTGAAACAATGCGTAATAGTTTCGGAACTCACGCCACCTGGAACACCACAGTGTAATGGTGTGTCCGAACATCGTAACCGCACTTTATTAGATATGGTGCGATCTATGATGTCTCTTACTGATTTACCGCTATCGTTTTGAGGTTATGCTTTAGAGACGGATGCATTCACGTTAAATTGGGCACCATCTAAATCCGTTGAGACGACGCCTTATGAACTACGGTTTGGCAAGAAACCAAAGTTGTTGTTTCTTAAAGTTTGGGGCTGCGATGCTTATGTGAAAAAGCTTCAACCTGATAAGCTCGAACCTAAATCAGAGAAATGTGTCTTCATAGGATACCCAAAGGAAACTTTTGGGTACACCTTCTATCACAAATCCGAAGGCAAGACATTTGTTGCTAAGAATGGATCCTTTCCAGAGAAGGAGTTTCTCTCGAAAGAAGTGAGTGGGAGGAAAGTAGAACTTGATGAGGTAACTATACCTACTCCCTTATTGGAAAGTAGTTCATCACAGAAATCTGTTCCTGTGACTCCTACACCAATTATTGAGGAAGCTAATGATGATGATCATGAAACTTCAGATCAAGTTACTACCGAACCTCGTAGGTCAACCAGAGTAAGATCCGCACCAGAGTGGTACGATAATCCTATTCTGGAGGTCATGTTACTTGACCATGACGAACCTACGAACTATGAGGAAGCAATGATGAGCCCAGATTCTACGAAATGGCTTAAGGCCATGAAATCTGAGATAGGATCCATGTATGAGAACAAAGTGTGGACTTTGGTTGACTTGCCCGATGATTGGCAAGCCATCGAGAATAAATGGATCTTCAAGAAGGAGACTGATGCTGACGGTAATATTACTGTCTACAAAGCTCGACTTGTTGCGAAAGGTTTTCGACAAGTTCAAGGAGTTGACTACGATGAGACTTTCTCACCCGTAGCGATGCTTAAGTCCATCCAAATCATGTTAGCAATTGCTGCATTTTATGATTATGAAATTTGGCAAATCGATGTAAAGACTGCATTCCTGAATGGATTTTTGGAAGAAGAGTTGTATATGATGCAACCTGAAGGTTTTATCGATCCAAAGGATGCTAACAAAGTGTGCAAGCTCCAGTGATCCATCTATGGACTGGTGCAAGCATCTCGGAGTTGGAATAAACGTTTTGATAGTGTGATCAAAGCATATGGTTTTATATAGACTTTTGGAGAAGCATGTATTTACAAGAAAGTGAGTGTGAGCTCTATAGCATTTCTAATATTATATGTGGATGGCATATTGTTGATTGGAAATGATATAGAGTTTCGGGATAGCATAAAAGGATACTTGAATAAGATTTTTTCAATGAAATACCTCGGTGAAGCTGCTTATATATTGGGCATCAAGATCTATAGAGATAGATCAAGACGCTTGATTGGACTTTCACAAAGTACATACCTTGATAAAGTTTTGAAGAAGTTCAAAATGGATCAAGCAAAGAAAGGGTTCTTGCCTGTATTACAAGGTGTGAAGTTGAGTCAGACTCAATGCCCGACCACTGCAGAAGATAGAGAGAAAATGAAAGGTGTTCCCTATGCTTCAGCCATAGGCTCTATCATGCATGCAATGTTGTATACCAGACCAGATGTGTGCCTTGCTATTAGTTTAGCAAGGAGGTACCAAAGTAATCCAGGAGTGGATCACTGGACAACGGTCAAGAACATCCTGAAATACCTAAAAAGGACTAAGGATATGTTTCTCATTTATGGAGGTGACAAAGAGCTCGTCGTAAATGGTTACGTCGATGCAAGCTTTGACACTAATCTGGATGACTCTAAGTCACAAACCAGATACGTATTTATATCGAACGGTGGAGCTATCAGTTGGTGCATTTCTAAGCAAAGCGTCGTGGCGGGATCTACATGTGAAGCGGAATACATAGCTGCTTCGAAAGCAGCAAATGAAGGAGTCTGGATGAAGGAGTTCATATCCGATCTAGGTGGCATACCTAGTGCATCAGGTCCAATGAAAATCTTTTGTGACAATACTGGTGCAATTGCCTTGGCAAAGGAATCCAGATTTCACAAGAGAACCAAGCACATCAAGAGACGCTTCAATTCCATCCGCGATCAAGTCAAGGAGGGAGACATAGAGATTTGCAAGATACATACGAATCTGAATGTTGTAGACCCGTTGACTAAGCCTCTCTCACGAGTAAAACATGATCAGCACCAAGACTCCATGGGTGTTAGAATCATTACCGTGTAATCTAGATTATTGACTCTAGTGCAAGTGGGAGACTGAAGGAAATATGCCCTAGAGGCAATAATAAAGTTGTTATTTATATTTTCTTATATCATGATGAATGCTATTATTCATGCTAGAATTGTATTAACCGGAAACTTAGTACATGTGTGAATATATAGACAAATAGAATGTCACTAGTATACCTCTACTTGACTAGCTCATTGAATCAAAGATGGTTAAGTTTCCTAGCCATAGACATGAGATGTCATTTGATTAACGAGATCACATCATTAGAGAATGATGTGATTGACTTGACCCATTCCGTTAGCTTAATTAGCACTTGATCGTTCAGTATGTTGCTATTGCTTTCTTCATGACTTATACATGTTCCTATGACTATGAGATTATGCAACTCCCAAATACCGGAGGAACACTTTGTGTGCTACCAAACGTCACAACGTAACTGGGTGATTATAAAGGTGCTCTACAGGTGTCTCCGATGGTACTTGTTGAGTTGGCATAGATCAAGATTAGGATTTGTCACTTCAATTATCGGAGAGGTATCTCTGGGCCCTCTCGGTAATGCACATCACTATAAGCCTTGCAAGCAATGTGACTAATGAGTTAGTTGCGGGATGATGTATTACGGAATGAGTAAAGAGACTTGCCGATAACGAGATTGAACTAGGTATTGAGATACCGACGATCGAATCTCGGGCAAGTAACATACCGATGACAAAGGGAACAACGTATGTTGTTATGCGGTTCGACCGATAAAAATCTTCGTAGAATATGTAGGATCCAATATGGGCATCTAGGTTCCGCTATTGGTTATTGACCAGAGAGGTGTCTCGGTCATGTCTACATAGTTCTCGAACCCGTAGGGTCCGCACGCTTAACGGTCGTTGGCGATATAGTATTATATGAGTTATGTATGTTGGTGACCGAATGTTGTTCGGAGTCCCGGATATGATCACGAACGTGATGAGAAATTCCGGAATGGTCCGGAGATAAAGATTGATATATGGGATAATAGTGTTTGGTCTCCGAAAGGGTTCCGGAATTCACCGAAAGGGGTTCCTGATGTTTCCCGAAATGTTTGGGTGCGAGAACACTTTATTTGGGCCAAAGTGGAGAGCCCACAAGGTTTTTGGAAAGCGTAAAAGGAAGTTTTGCGTAGTCCAGGGGCCAGACGCCAGGGTCCCGGGCGTCTGGCCCTGGAGTCCGAGAAGGACTCTTGCCTTTGGGTGAAACCGATTTTGTGGAGGCTTTTACTCCAAGTTTCGACCCCAAGGCTCAACATATAAATAGAGGGGAAGGGCTAGCACCAAAGACACATCAAGAAACACCAAGCCGTGTGCCGGCAACCTCGTCCCATCTAGTTTATCCTCTGTCATAGTTTTTGTAGTGCTTAGGCGAAGCCCTGCGAAGATTGTTCTTCAACAACACCGTCACCACACCGTCATGCTGCCGGAACTCATCTACTACTTCGCCCGTCTTGCTGGATCAAGAAGGTGAGGACGTCATCGAGCTGAACGTGTGCTGAACACGGAGGTGCCGTACGTTCGGTACTTGATCGGGATGGATCGTGAAGGTGTACGACTACATCAACCGCGTTGTTAAACGCTTCTGCTTAGCGATCTTCAAGGGTATGAAGATACACTCCCCCTCTCGTTGATATGCATCACCATGATCTTGCGTGTGCGTAGGATTTTTTTTGAAATTACTATGTTCCCCAACAATATGCAACACTTCTTGAAACATCAACTGAGAATTTAGTCTTAGTCTTCTTTATTAATGCATCCATAGGAGATCTAATGTCTTATCTCAATGCTGGTTGTACTAATTTGGACAACCACTTTGTAGTAACCTTTGTGGTCTCTACACATGCTCCACAATTATGCAACATATCACACTTCTTGATGCATACGTTTTTTCATGAGCTATCTTAGATGCACTGATATGAAAATCACATCCATGGGCTCTCTCTGAGAACCAAACAATAATCCTATTAGGGGTATTTCTGTGATACTGGAAATTCCTCAGAGTCCTGATGTGAAAATCCCTAAGTGCATCTCTGAACTCATAAACAGTGGTGAAGCACAATCCCTTACAAAACTGTTCATGTGGATCTGGAAGCTTCTCATTGAACCATACTCTATCCTTTGACTTCTTCAACACTCTCTTCCTGCCACTTGCTAGTTTGAAAGCTCCTTCAGGCTCTTCTTCTTCATCACTAATGCCAACATCACCAGGAAAACAGAATTCATCTGCTTTAGGAAACCAGTCTGGTTTTACCTCTTTCTCAACCTCTTGGTGGGATCTAATGGTTGGACCAGGGGTTTCTGACTGGCTTAAGTTTCTTGACCACTGATGTATCTACTTCTGCAGCTTCTTCTTCAGAGGGGGAACCTGGATGTAATTGCACATTGTTGTCATCTGAACCTGACTACGCATCATTAGAAAGAAATTCAGACACATCAGTGTCACCTTCAAAATGGTTAAAGTCAGCTTTCATCTGCAGACTACTTTGCTTAAGCTCATCCTTTCTATCACTGATTGCATCCACCAACTTTGTGCAACTTTGTTGAGTGTTAATGCAATGTTCAGCAAAATAACTATCTCTATTTTCATCTGCATTACATTGCTCATCTGCCCTGACAACTCGTATGTTCACACTCTTTTCCTTCTCAAAGTGGATCAACATCTGCTGCACATCATGTTCAGAACCAAGATGCTCCATACCTTCTATTCCTTTCTCCTCATCGAGAACATAGTACATATAATCATCAGCTCCATAGCCCTCACTCCGAATAAGAGAAACCATAGTCAAAAATGATATGTCTAACTCGTAAATTCCTCTAACCACAGATTCTCTGGCTAAGAAATTTCCCACTTTGGGTCATCAAATTTCTCACTTTGGGTCATCAATACTGCACCACAAATTGGAAATTTTGTAATTAAATGGTCTGCACAATATTTAGTGTTTGACAGTTCAAATTTTCTATTTTCTGACATGTTGGATTCAGTCACAACAAAACAAAATGTTAATGTTCCCAACAGATTTCAATTCCCGTTGTGCTCAAACATGGTTCTAATGTAAATCTAACTATGCAACTAGCCTATATATCGTGATTCCTAACAAAACAAATCATTTCAGAAAAACAATTATAGATCTGTTGTCATACCTCGCGCCGCCAGCAGGACAAGGAAGCTTGCACCGGCCTCGACCTGCGCTTCTTCTCTTCGACGTTGTTGCTATAGGCCGCCTCACAAATGTTTGGGACGGCTGAGATTGAGGCTGTGATTGGTTTTCGACCGCAAAGCTACTGCTGCCTAGCCAGTTATCAACCTCAACGAAGACGGCATCCCCGCCGCCTAGCACATCGAGGGGCGCTCCTCCAAGCGATTTGGCGCCAGAGTTTGGATCCGCCGCCGTGAACGAAGACGGCTAGGGCTAGGACAGTGAGCTCGGGGGAGAGTGAGGTGGGGAGGACGACGAGCTAGCCGGTCGGCCAGGCTAGTCCTGGTCCGACCGAGCCCGACCGACGAGCGCGGCTAACGGGTGGCAGGCGAGCGCCGTTAGCCGTTAGCGCGGCCTCCATCCTGGCCGGTGGGCCGGATATGTCAGAAAGCCGTTTAAAACACTTCAATATGTCATCAACTCGATCTGGTAGTTTTTGTCACAAAATCAGCGCTAAACTTGAGTTTTTGGTCAGTTTTCAAAATGTGGTAGTTCTGTGGGACGATTACGTGAAATGTGGTAATTTTTTGTCAATTACTCGTCGTGCCATGGTGCCATGGTGCCGAACATTGCCGGGGTGGCGGCCACGTCGTCGTCCATGCACGCGCATGCGCCGGCGGGGCGGCGGCCCAAGAGGGAGCCGGTCCACATGCACGCCGGCATCCGGCGGTTGCGCTCCTAGCCGCACCTCCGCTGCTCCCGTCGCGGCGGGGCCGTGGGCGCGTCACTCACCACCAGCCGCTCCATCTGCGTCTTCCCCTTCCAGTTCGGCGTCGCGCCACTGCGCCCGTCGCCGCTCCCCGACGGCGATGGTTATCGGTTAGGCAAAGGGATCCAGGCGCAAGAGGGGGCACGAGCGAGAGGAGAGAGACAAAAGCGGGATAGGTAGGGTGCAAAGAGGTTGACAAATGAGCCCGGGCCGGACAGGAGCGGACGAGGAGGCCACAGACTTGTTTGTTTTCTGTCCGCTTTGGTCCCAAATCCAGCTCAAGTTTGGTGTGAAGATGAGGCAGAACGGACACGGACCGGATAAAATATGGGTATTCTTGTGCGCGCTAGGTCGTTGCATGTATCCGTTTTTATTCAAACTGCCTTCGGCGGATAAAACGGGGTCTAGCGCTGGAGTGGGCCTTAACTAGTGATTTCGGGCATCCAAGCAAGGTGGTGGACGCGAGCGTTAAGACCAGGGCAGCGATCCTCCCCCAGCGCACGGCCTGTTCCAGGTTCTCATCCATCCACGCGTTCATCGTGGCTCGCGCTCACGGACACGGTCAGCAATCAACGGCAGCCACACACGCCATCTCACATCACATGGCCCGTCTGCAACCCCGAGCAGCGAGCAGCCTAGAAATTTCGCGTTCCGTCGGTGCGGCCCACGTCCCAACCCGATGCTTTGCCGACCCGCCAGCCGCCCCACCCGAACCGAACCAAACCAAACCAAGTCCGGTCTCACCAGGTCCACTCCCGTTTGATTTCCGCCGCCCACCTGTGACCAGAAAGCCTGATTAATCCCTTCCTTGCGAGGCGAAGCCGTGTCCGGTCCGGTAAGGAACCGGTTGGCGCCAGGCCTCCCGCACCGCCTCTGCGCCGGCTAGAAAAGGCGCCCCAGGTGCGCCCCCTCCACCCCGCGCTCCGGCCTCCTCTCTTCTCCTCTGGAGCTTTCGTTCCGGCCGCGCCTCCGCCCTCGATCGCCCGAGTCGCCTCCTCGCGTCCTCGCGTCTCCTCCACCAATTCCCGATTCGTTCCGAATCGCGTTTGATTTGATTTCACTCGCCGTCGCCGTTGCCTTGGATTCGACCCGTCTCGTCTCCTCCGCCTCCGTGCGATCCCGGGAAGCGATCGATCGGGGGATTCATTCATTTGGTTTGCGAGTCTATCTCAGATTCTGTTTCGTGTGTACGGTTCTGTTTACAACTGTGGATCCCGTGTTCCTCGTATTCGTGTTCGCATCCGCGCGCGTTGGTCAGATTCCCGTGCTCGTTCACACCGCTTCCTCTGCGCTCATCCGTGATTCCAGATTTCAAATGGATATGGCCCGCGTCATCTTCTGGTTCCCCGACCGCTCTGGTTTACTCCGTGTCATCCGTTGGTACGAGGTGGATTAGTTCGAGGCCCTCGTATAATATTCTTATAATTGTACCGGCTGATCTCGGTTTTGGTATGTCTTGTGCTCTCAACCTAGATGCAGAGGAATCCAGAGGGCGCGCTAGTTCTTCAGATCTGGAGGTTTGGTTTCTTTTCATGGTTATTCTGATTGATTGATGGTTGGTTAAGGTTCAGAGGTTATTCTGATTGGCTACGGACCAGCGGTTACCCTGATATGGTCTGATCTTCTCGGGTGATGAAGCCTAGGATCTCTTACCAACCTGAACCCTCCCAACTTTAGTTTCTTGGTCTGCACAGTAGTCAACGGCATGCAATTCTGATCTGAATTCTTTGCTTCTCCAGAAATTATAAATTGGATTACACGGCATAGCGGGGGCAACATCTGCGTTTGGATGATTAATTACCCCCCTCTACTTAATCCCTTCATCTACACGGTTCAATTTTAGTCTGTTCTGAATTAGATTTGTTCATGCTTGTCCAGAAATTGGGATTGTACGGCTTACTGGGAGCGACTTGTCATTCTTCCTCACCTGTGTTTGGATGATCATCCCCTCTCTGTTCATTTTCTTTTCTCCACAGTTCAATTAGCCTCCACAGAATTCTGATTTCGATTTCTTGCTCCTACTCCAGAAAATTGGAATTATACGGCTGAACGGGTGGTCCTATTTTCCCTGGCATGGCGGTTCTTTTTCTGTGGCTCAAAATATTTCTTACTCAATAATATAATTATTAAAACACACCAGACAAGTTTTCTTTGCCTTAGTTTGTCAATTCTCAGCTCTTGCAGACATCATCTTGGATGGAACCGGTGCTGTCTACCTGACTTTCCCAGACAAGACTTTCTTATAACTTTTACCTCCTCCTCATTTGAAGCATGCTTTAGCTGAGCTTAGTTTCCCCCTAATTTACAGAGAAGTACCTTGCTCGTTTCAGGTTTGACGAGTTGCAGTTTTGACAAACGCAAAGTCTATACTGATGCTGAGTTGAATCTGCTTGCATTTTTTCTAAATCTAATCAATTCATTATTAATTGGATAACCTTCGATTCATTATTAATTGGATAACCTTTAAGATCTCTCACCAGGCAATATTTTGAATTCAGATTCATCTGCAAAGTTGCAGGAATGGAGCTTCAAACTAATGGCACATCCTACAACAGAAAAAGACTCTGCTCCATTTATAACTCTTGCCTCTTATTTTTATTTCACCAAACTACTTGGTTCATGCCTTAGATTTAGGCTTGCATTGCAGATTTATTTTAGCCCAGAGCATGTTGGTACTTGGTAGTGAGTCGAAATCTGTTAAAATCGGTTGGTTTGCAATATATCTCAAAGCGGTTCAATTCGTTATCTGTACTCTTATCCTGTCCACTGCAGGACATATTTAGGAAGTTTGGGCTTATGGGTAAATCTCTGTACAGTGAGTCAGGTCAGTGTTCTATCAACGGTTTGTTTGGTTTAGTTGTGTTCCTCCACACATTGGTTTCAGGATTGGATCTGGAACGTGGAGATCCTGTGGTGTTGTATGTTGAAGGGGATTTGAGCAGGTCAGGTTTGAATGGCTATCGCCCGTGTGGTCTTCTGGTTCTCATCACGTGTTTCTTCATCATCAGCTAATATGAGGTGGATTAGAGGTCCTGTTGGATTCTTATTGCAGCAGCTGATCGCGCTGTTGGTGTGTGTTTGTGCTCCTTTGCTTGCAGCAGATGCAGGAGTGTAGTAGTTCTTTGATTGATTGGATAATGAAGCTTTGGATCTCTTACCAACCTGGAACTTGTGATCTGCGTTTGGATAATATATATTCCGTCCCAATTCAATTTATTTGGTTTGCACAGTACAATTTAGCCCTTGGTAGTTCTGATCTGTATTCGTTTGTGGTTTTCCAGAAATTGAGGTTAATTGGTGGAGATTTGGTTTCTGTTCATCATTTTGATTGGTTGGATAATGTAGCTTTGGAACCTGGAACTTGCTATCAGTGTTTGGATAATGAATTCTGCCCCGATTCAATTTATTTGGTTTGCACAGTACAAGTTAGTCTTGGCAGTTCTGATCTATATTCGTTTTCAGAAATTGGGCTTAGTAAGGTTTAGCAGGAGCAACCTATCTTCTTGCTGATCTGCATTTGAATGATTACGAACCCCTCTATTTAATTCCTTCTCCTCAATTCAATTTTAGTCTCCGACAATTCTGATTCGGATTTGTTGCTGGTTGTCCAGAAATTGGGATTATATGGCTTAGCGGGAGCGACCTATCTTCTTGCTGACCTGCACTTGAATGATCATTACTCTCTCTGTTTAATTTCTTCTCCGTAGCTCAATTAGTTGCCCGACAATTCTGATTTAGAATATTTGCTGGTTCTCCAGAAATTGGAATTATATGGCTTAGCGGGTGGTCCTATTTTTCCTCGGCATGGAGGTTCTTTCTGTGGCCCAACATATCTGACCTTTTATCCTCCCTTGATAATTGAACTTCCAACTGTTAGTTTCTTTGCCTTGGTTGGTAATTCGCAGCTCTTGCAGATGCTGACTTGGGAGCGAAATAATTGGAACCAGTGTTGTCTACCCGACTCCGGCCGAGACAGGCTTACTTACCCTTTACCTCAACATTTGATGCATGCTTTAGCTGAGCCTAGTTTTCCTCTTGTAACTTGTAGAAAGGTATCTCCCTCGTTGCAGGTCGTAGTTGATGACTCTTCCAACCTGATGCTGACTTGAATCTGTTTGCAGTTCTTCTAATTCTATTATTTTCTCAATTCATCAGAACTTAGACAGCCTTTAAAATTATCTTACCAGACAATATTTTGAATTCAGATTTATCTGCCAAGGTTCAACAATGGAGATTCAAACTAATGGAACATCCTACAATGAAAAAGACTCCTCCAGTTTTAACTCACCTCCTATTTTTGTTTCACGTAGTTACTTGTTCATGTCTTTGATTTAGGTTTTTCCTTCTACCCTCCCTTTGGTTGCAGATTAAGCCCAAACCATGCTGGTAGTGAGTCGGAATCTGTTAAAATTGTTTGGTTTGCGATCTCTCTCTCTCTCTGTGTGTGGATCGTTTGTTGTTTGTACTCTTGATCCCTGTGCTGGTCTTCTGCACGTATCAGTTGCAGGATATATTTAGGAAGTCTGGGCCTATGTGCAGGATATAATTGGATATGTCGGTGGCTATGGCTTAGCAGGAGCGACGCATCTTGATGCTCTGTGTTTGGATAATTATCACTCCCTCTGTTTTACTCTTTCGTCTTCACTGATCTGTTTTGGTTTCTCACAGTTTTCTGATTTAAACTATCTGTTTTTAGAAGGCGGTCCTATTTTGCCTCGGTGTGGCGGTTCCTTCCGTGGCTAAAACTTTTTTACTCTATAATTGAACTCTATAGACATTAGGGTTTCTTTGCCTTAGTAATTCTCAGCTCTTGCAGATACTGACTTGGAAAGGATATAACTGCAGTTTGGAACCGGCGTTGTTGTCCTCCATCATCCATACCTGCTTGTTCCCACTCATCTTTTCGTCCGTGCTTTAGCTATTTATAAGCAGCATTTGCCCCTAAAAATTTTTTTATTGCTTGCTGCAGGTTGTAGTTGACGTACTCATGTTCAGCTTGATGATGAATCCGTCTGCTGATCTTCTAAATCTACTAGTATCGTTTCAATTCATTGTAACTTACATAACCTATTGATTATCTTACTAGACACTATTTTAAATACAGATTCATATGCAGCACGAATATGAGGATAATCCAGAGCTTTCAACTAATGGCACATCCTCCAACCGAAAAAGACTCATACGATCCTATTTTTTCTAATTTCATTTAGTTACTTGGGCATCTCTCTGATATAGGTTTTTTCCCCTGCCCTTCCTATGGTTACAGATTTTTATTTAGCCCAGGCCATGTTGCCAATGACTAGCTCTCCATGCTTGTTATCTGTACTCTTGATCCCTGTGTTTTCTTCTTATGCGTGTGTGGGTTGGCAAGATATAATTGTTATTAGGAGTTTGGGCCCAAACCTTTGCTCTGTACATGGATTTCATCTGTTGTCGCCTCCTCTACAATTTGGCTTGCAGGACTAGATCTCGATCTGGTGTGGAAGTAAAGCTCCATGTGGGTTGTGAACGTATGGTGAAGGGGACTCGAGGCAGGTCAGTTTCCCACGTTTGGTCGCATTGGTTTACTGGATTCCTCATCTGTGCTTGGCGACGTCAGATTTGAGTGAATATACATTAAGTTCTTCGATTTATGTTCGTCTGATGGCTGTTTGGGATCTTCGTTCGGAATCTTCTTCAACCACAAAAACTTACACCTGGACTCCATGCTTGTTTCAACTGATTACCAGATTTCACTATGGTCTGACTTTCCTTGAAGAAACTTTAAGTATGCTGATTATATTTGGGTTGTTCATTGATTTGCATTGTTGGAGGTTTTATTGCAAGATGGACTTCCCTGATGGTTTTGACCTCTGATTACTGATCCTGAAGCATAATGATTTGGTCTTTGTGGTAGTTTTCAGTTTGAACTTGCATTCAGGGGCCTCGTATATTTGGTGCAGCTTTGAGTTGGTAGTGTGCACGTCTGATTCTTTCGACTGTCCTGAAGCATCTTACTTTGGTTTCTGTTGTGCCATCCTACTGGTTTGGATGGAATATGATCTCATCTTTCGCTTGAATCAAGAAAATGCTAGAAGTCTCAAACAAGGGTCCAAAATGGAAATATCAGTTGGTACTCAGTTTGTATAGCAGATTATCAAAATGGAAATACTGTTTCAGGAAGTTGGATTTTGATATTTGGCTGCTTGTATCTTTCAACTTGCAAATTCATCACCTATAATAGGAAGTAAAGATCGCATGTACGTGAGCTCTGAATGCAGTAAAAATGTTCATACATATATGAATTGATTACACTTGGATTTGTGGGTTTACTATTCTATACATACTATTGTCCATGAGTGCACTTATGACAGAAAATCAAATTTTGGTGTGCCCATATTTTTAACTATAATGATACAAGAAAGATCCTACCACCCACTTGTGTTGGTTTAATAGTAGTGACCTCCTGTTGCTATATACTAAAACAATGAGAGCTGAAGGATCTGAACTGGAAGCTTGAACGAATATTTTGCCCTGAATAGGCATGTCTTTGATTAGTGTCAACTCCACTGAATATGATTCTGGTTTGTTGGTATGGAGTAGATTTTCAGAAGTGGTGTTCTTCTCGCTGGTGCTTCTCCAGTGGGATCTGGATTTTGTTCAACCCTATTCCTGTCAAGTACTTTCAACATATGGCAGTTTGTTTAGTATTTTATTCATCCTGGATTTAAAAACACAAAGTGCTCCCACATCTTACGGTCCTCTAATGGCTACTATGATCTCTTCATGACAAACTGCTAATTTGATGTGAATTGTGAAATCTTAATTACATATTCTCAAATCTTCAATTACATATTCTCAGTTCTCTGGGAACTTCCTAGTTTTAATTTAGTTGGCAACTAGCAAAAATACTAATTTGATGATTCCTGCCGATTAACTCAAAACTTATACACATGCCACCCATTCTGTTTCGCTGTAATGCTACGAAAGCTTTCTCTGTGCAAGATTTGAATCACGCTCACTCTCATTCAGGTTCTGGAATTTATGGCATTCTTTGTTTGTTCCGCATGGCATGAATATTTATTGCCAATCGTGTGCCATGCCAATGCCGCCTTTGGTTGATTGCGTGGCTTGTGTGCTTAGCTCAATATAATTGTTTGTAGTGTTTGCTGTTTTTTGTGTTTAAATAGGAGTAGTTTAACACTGCCTTTGCCGGTCCCAGGCCCGGATGAGAAAATGTGGAGGGGACTGCAGCTCCTCTGTATCGTTTGCATTAGAACTGTCATGGTCTCCTAATATTTTACATTGAGTAGCAGTGAATGAAGTGAGTAGAAGTTGCACAGGCTGTCTAGTCGAATACCGAATCGTCACACAATGTGGTGGCAAGTTTTGGAATGCATCCTTTGCTATGAAAATTCTGGGAAGGTGTAATTTGTAGTCAGTCAGACTCCTTCAGGAACTTGCTGATTCCTAGCTGTACAAGGTCAGTGTTTTACTTGCGTTCCCAGAGGGAAGTGAGTGTATAGGAAGCTTTGAATGAAAGGCTTCCATTACCTATTACCTACAATACCATATACCATTTTCTAGGGAAGCCTGACCTGCAGTATGCAAGCAAGTGGGGATGGTTCATGAGTTCCCTGATAATTTAAGTTTCAGTGAACTAGCAGGTATGGTTTGCATGACTGATCCTGATACTGCACTTGGATGGCGTGGTAATCATAGCAGTGATTCAGGAGCTGGGAAATACATTATTACTAGTTGAGTTGATGATGTCTACTAGTAGGTCAGTAGAGGAAATGTAATAATAATCTGTAAAAGCAAGTTCAGGGTGTGTTGGGAAATACATTACTGGCTGTCCTTGAGCAGAGTTGTGGTTGTCGTTCTCACAATCTCATTTGCGCCCACAAGAAAGTCAGAGATGCAGGTATGGTGGTTCATTTTCAGAGTGGAAATTCAAGTCCGACGAAACTGAAGAAGCTTCAACCACTGCAATCCTCAACGGGCGACGGCTATCCTACGGTCAGGTGAAAGACCTCTAGAGACAAAGCTGCCCCCTTCATTACCTCGTGTGTAGTGGTTCATACCCTTGTTCATTTTAGTTAGACACACCAACAGTCAAGCTTTGCGCCCTAGATGTTGCTGCAGTTTCAGGCTTTCAGCTGTATACAAATTTCCGACCACAGAGTCTGTCTCGTCTTGTAATTTCATCGCGCTGGAATCTTAAATCTTGTCAGCACAGATGTGTCTTTTCTGCTAATATGTTGTTGAATCATTGGCGAGTAGAACGTCCACAGTTGTTTGTCGAGTGGGTGCTGATGTCCTGGAACTTTGGGTTATTCGACAGCAGTGGCGGAGCTTGACAATAATCTCGTGAGGGGGTGGGCAAAGCGAAAATATGAACAACTAGGAGAAAAAAGAATTGATTTTATCCAAATCTAAGCCATGCATAGTAAATTTTGGGCTGGGGCCCCTCAGAGTTGTACTAAGCTCCGCTACTGTTCGACAGTGACCTGTTTTTCCTTTCTAATGAAACATAGGGCTTTCTTCAAGATGTAGATACATCATGGGTCACAGAACTTGCACAATTTGTCTGATAGTTCAAATACGGTGCTTCCTCCCATATCCAGCTGTATTTTGCGCTTACCTGGCGTGCCATCGTACAGGAGGCACTGTCAGCGGCCGGTAGCGGCTGCACTGGATTTCCTTTTTCCAGAAAACCTTGCATTTTTTCATTGACGCACACAGAGTCCCTCAAATAAAATGAGAAAAGGAGGGGCTGGTGGTTTAGAAGTTAGAACACGGCCACTGCTAGTAGGCTCACCCACCCGTACAGCCACCAAACGAATATCATTTCAAGACTGACCGAAAAAATTAAAGGTAAAATCTAACCAAATAATCAGAAGCCCCGCTGTTTGAACCTGCAAACGAGTGACGACCACAAGGACACATGATGTAAAATAGGGACAAAAGAAATTTATTTTGTCCGTTATTTCGTTGATTTGTCCAAAAGAATTTACGTACATTCATTCTGTATTATATTTTTTATCTAGATTTTTAGATTAAACATATTTGAATTCAGACAAAAATTTAGTTTTGTCCAAAAAATTACATGCATTCATACTACATTATATTTCCTGTTATCTAGATTTTAAGATTTAAAATTATTTGAATTCAAACAAAAATTTCATTGATTTGTCCCAAAGAATTTACGTACACTCATTCTCTGCGATATCTTCTGTTATCTTGATATTTATATTTAACATTATTCGAATTCAGAAAAAAGTTGATTTTCCCAAAAGAAAAAGCTACGTACATTCACATGACACTATATTTCCTTCTATCTAGATTTTAAATTTAAAATTATTCAAATTCAAAAAAAAAATCCATGAATTTGTCCCAACGAATTTACGTACATTCATTCTGCGCTATACTTTCTTTCTCTGGATTTTTTATATTTAAGATTGTTTGAATTCAACTATGTTGTCTCAACATAGCCGGTCCCAAGCCCGGATAAAGGAGGAGGGTTGTGATAGGCTTGGCGAGCCAACGTAAAAACTCAGCCACTCTTATGGAGATGAAACCCAAAAGATTTTCGTTGGGGCGTAACCCTCTCAGCGACGCGCCACATCGGAACCCGGGTGTGGTGGAAAATGGGCAAGGGCCGGGCCGTCACCCCCCAAGTGGCGCGCCGTATCTTGATCCGGATACGGTGGCAAGTGAGCGAGGATCGGGTCGTCGCATCCTTAGTGGCGCGCTACATCGGCGCCCGGATGTAGTGGAAAATGAGCAAGGGTCTTCGCATTTGACTCGACGAGTGCGAAGGGTAAGGAAGCTAGCCGAGCCTAGGAGGATTCGCTTAGGTAGCTGGAACGTAGGGTCTTTGACAGGGAAGCTTCGGGAGCTAGTTGATGCAGCAGTGAGGAGAGGTGTTGATATCCTTTGCGTCCAAGAAACCAAATGGAGAGGACAGAAGGCGAAGGAGGTGGAGGATACCGGCTTCAAGCTGTGGTACACGGGGACGGCTGCAAACAGAAATGGCGTAGGCATCTTGATCAACAAGAGCCTCAAGTATGGAGTGGTAGACGTCAGGAGACGTGGGGACCGGATTATCCTGGTCAAGCTGGTAGCTGAGGACTTGGTTCTCAATGTTATCAGCGCATATGCCCCGCAAGTAGGCCACAATGAGAACACCAAGAGGGAGTTCTGGAAAGGCTTGGAAGACATGGTTAGGAGTGTACCGATTGGTGAGAAGCTCTTCATAGGAGGAGACCTCAATGGCCACGTGGGTACATCTAACACAGGTTTTGAAGGGGCGCATGGGGGCTTTGGCTATGGCATCAGGAATCAAGAAGGAGAAGATGTCTTAAGCTTTGCTCTAGCCTACAACATGATTGTAGCTAACACCCTCTTTAGAAAGAGAGAATCACATCTGGTGACTTTTAGTAGTGGCCAACACTCTAGCCAGATTGATTTCATCCTCTCGAGAAGAGAAGATAGGCGTGCGTGCCTAGACTGTAAGGTGATACCTGGGGAGAGTGTTGTACCCCAGCATAAGCTGGTGGTTGCTGACTTCCACTTTCGGATTCGTGTCCAGCGGGATAAGCGTGCCAAGGTCGCTAGAACGAAGTGGTGGAAGCTCAAGGGGGAGGTAGCTCAGGTGTTCAAGGAGAGGGTATTTAAGGAGGGCCCTTGGGAGGAAGGAGGGGATGCGGACAATGTGTGGATGAAGATGGCGACTTGCATTCGTAAGGTGGCCTCGGAGGAGTTTGGAGTGTCCAGGGGAAGGAGAAGCGAAGATAAGGATACCTGGTGGTGGAATGATGATGTCCAGAAGGCACTTAAAGAGAAGAAAGATTGCTTCAGACGCCTATACCTGGATAGGAGTGCAGACAACATAGAGAAGTACAAGATGGCGAAGAAGGCCGCAAAGCGAGCTGTTGGTGAAGCAAGGGGTCGGGCATATGAGGACCTCTACCAACGGTTAGGCACGAAGGAAGGTGAAAGGGACATCTATAAGATGGCTAAGATCCGGGAGAGGAAGACGAGGGATATTGGCCAAGTCAAATGCATCAAGGACGGAGCAGGCCAACTCTTGGTGAAGGACGAAGAGATTAAGCATAGATGGCGGGAGTACTTCGACAAGCTGTTCAATGGGGAGAATGAGAGTTCTACCATTGAACTGAATGACTCCTTTGATGAGACCAACATGCGTTTTGTGCGGCGCATCCAGGAGTCTGAGGTGAAGGAGGCTTTAAAAAGGATGAAAGGAGGCAAGGCGATGGGCCCTGATTGTATCCCCATTGAGGTGTGGAAAGGTCTCGGGGACATAGCGATAGTATGGCTAACCAAGCTTTTCAACCTCATTTTTCGGGCAAACAAGATGCCAGAAGAATGGAGACGGAGTATATTAGTACCAATCTTCAAGAACAAGGGGCATGTTCAGAGTTGTACTAATTACCGTGGAATTAAGCTGATGAGCCATACAATGAAGCTATGGGAGAGAGTCATTGAGCACCGCTTAAGAAGAATGACAAGCGTGACCAAAAATCAGTTTGGTTTCATGCCTGGGAGGTCGACCACGGAAGCCATTTTCTTGGTACGACAACTTATGGAGAGATATAGGGAGCATAAGAAGGACTTGCATATGGTGTTCATTGACTTGGAGAAGGCCTATGATAAGATACCGCGGAATGTCATGTGGTGGGCCTTGGAGAAACACAAAGTCCCAGCAAAGTACATTACCCTCATCAAGGACATGTACAATAATGTTGTGACAAGTGTTCGAACAAGTGATGTCGACACCGATGACTTCCCGATTAAGATAGGACTGCATCAGGGGTCAGCTTTGAGCCCTTATCTTTTTGCATTGGTGATGGATGAGGTCACAAGGGGTATACAAGGAGATATCCCATGGTGTATGCTCTTTGCGAATGATGTGGTGCTAGTTGACGATAGTCGGACGGGGGTAAATAGGAAGTTAGAGTTATGGAGACAAACCTTGGAATCGAAAGGGTTTAGGCTTAGTAGAACTAAAACCGAGTACATGATGTGCGGTTTCAGTACTACTAGCTGTGAGGAGGAGGAGGTTAGCCTTGATGGCCAGGTGGTACCTCGGAAGGACACCTTTCGGTATTTGGGGTCAATGTTGCAGGAGGATGGGGGTATTGATGAAGATGTGAACCATCGAATCAAAGCCGGATGGATGAAGTGGCGCCAAGCTTCTGGCATTCTCTGTGACAAGAGAGTGCCACAAAAGCTAAAAGGCAAGTTCTACAGGACGGCGGTTCGACCCGCAATGTTGTATGGCGCAGAGTGTTGGCCGACTAAAAGGCGACATATTCAACAGTTAGGTGTGGCAGAGATGCGTATGTTGAGATGGATGTGTGGCCACACGAGGAAGGATCGAGTCCGGAATGATGATATACGAGATAGAGTTGGGGTAGCACCAATTGAGGAGAAGCTTGTCTAACATCGTTTGAGATGGTTTGGGCATATTCAGCGCAGGCCTTCAGAAGCTCCAGTGCATAGCGGACGGCTAAAGCGTGCGGAGAATGTCAAGAGAGGGCGGGGTCGACCGATTTTGACATGGGAGGAGTCCGTTAAGAGAGACATGAAGGATTGGAGTATCGACAAAGAGCTAGCTATGGACAGGGGTGCGTGGAAGCTTGCTATCCATGTGCCAGAGCCATGAGTTGGTTGCGAGATCTTATGGGTTTCACCTCTAGCCTACCCCAACTTGTTTGGGACTAAAGGCTTTGTTGTTGTTGTTGTTGTTGTAAGATTGTTTGAATTCAAACAAAAATTTAGTTGATCTGTCCCAAAGAATTTACGTATACTCATTCTACGCTATTCTTTTATCTCGATATTTATAGTTAACATTATTTGAATTCAAAAAAAAGTAGTTGATTTTCCTAACAAAAAAATATGTACATTATACGACACTATATTTCCTTTTATCTAGATTTTAAATTTAAAAGTATTCAAATTCAAACATAAAATTCCGTAAATTTGTCCCGAAGAATTTACGTACATTCATTCTGCACTATACTTTCTTTCTCTGGATTTTTTATATTTAACATTGTTCGAATTCAAAAAAAATAGTTGATTTGTCCCAAAGAATTTACGTATATTTATTCTGCGTTAAACTTTCTTTCTATGGATTTTTCATATTTAACATTATTTGAATTCAAACAAAAATTTAGTTGATTTGTCCCAAAAATGTATGTATATTCATTTTGCATCATGTTTCATGTTTTCCTACTATTATTTATAATGTTTTAGAGTCATATTTACTTTATGATGCAATTGTAATGTATTTTCTCTCTTATTGTGCAAGATTTATATGGAGAGAAAAATTGCCGGCAGCCAGAATTCTGGACCTAAAAAGAGCTACAACAGAGATAGCTATTCTCCGGAGCTCCAAATGATCTGAAAATTTACGAAGATTTATTTTGAAATTAATAAAAATACTGAAAGAAGAATCACTAGGAGGGACCCCACCAGAAAGCCACAAGCTTAGGTGAAGCGCGCCACCTAAGCTTGTGGACCCAAGAGCAGGCCTTCGTGGCCCCCATCTCCTATATGAAGCCTTTTTCCCAAGAAAAAAATTAGAAGAATATTTTCGGGAGGAAGAGTCGCCGTCTCGAGGCTGAACCTAGGCAGGAACACTTTTGCTCTCCGGCGAAACGATTTCCCCGCGGATACTTCCCTCCGGGAGGGGGAAATCGAAACTATCGACATCACCAATGTTCCTCTCATCGTGGGAGGACTCATCTCCATCAACATCTTCACTAGTACCATCTCATCTCAAACCCTAATTCATCTATTGTATTCAATCTTTGTCTCCAAATCTCATATTGGTACATTTGGGTTGCTAGCAGTGTTGATTACATCTTGTAGTTGATGCTAGTTGGTTTATTTGGTGAAAATATATATATGTTTAGATCCTCAATCATATATTATACTCCTCTAATCTTGAACGTGAATATGATTTGTGAGTAGTTCTGTTTGTTCTTGAGGACATGAGAGAAGTCTTGTTATAAATAATCATGTGAAGTTGGTATTCGTTCAATATTTTGAAGATGCATATGTTGTTATTCCTCTAGGGCGTGTTTGATTACTCGCATCTGGCTCGCATCCCCATGCAATAAACTGGGTGTTTGTGAAGGAAATATGCCCTAGAGGCAATAATAAAGTTATTATTTATTTCCTTAATTCATGATAAATGTTTATTATTAATGCTAGAATTGTATTAACCGGAAACTTAGTACATTTGTGAATATATAGACCAAACATATAGTCCCTAGTATGCCTCTACTTGACTAGCTCGTTAATCAAAGATGGTTATATTTCCTAACCATAGACATGTGTTGTCATTTGATGAATGGGATCACATCATTAGGAGAATGATGTGATGGACATGACCCATTCGTTAGTGTAGCATGATGACCATGTTAGTTTCATTGCTACTGCTTTCTTCATGACTTATACAAGTTCCTCGGACTATGAGATTATGCAACTCCCGAATACCGGAGGAACACTTTGTGTGCTACCAAACGTCACAACGTAAAATAGTGATTATAAAGGTGCTCTATAGGTGTCTCCGAAGGTGTTTGTTGGGTTGGCATAGATCGAGATTAGGATTTGTCACTCTGTGTTTCGGAGAGGTATCTCTGGGCCTTCTCGGTAATACTCATCACTATAAGCCTTGCAAGCATTGTAACTAATGAGTTAGTTGTGGGATGAAGTATTATGGAACGAGTAAAGAGACTTGCCGGTAACGAGATTGAAGTAGGTATTGGGATACCGACGATCGAATCTCGGTCAAGTAACATACCGATGACAAAGGGAACAACGTATGTTGTTATGCGGTTTGAACGATAAGGATCTTCATAGAATATGTAGGAACCAATATGAGCATCTAGGTTCCGCTATTGGTTATCGACCGGAGACGTGTCTCGGTCATGTCTACATAGTTCTCGAACCCGTAGGGTCCGCACGCTTAACATTCGATGACGATTGGTATTATGAGTTTATGTGATATGATGTACTGAAGATTGTTCGGAGTCCCGGATGTGATCACGGACATGACGAGGAGTCTCGAAATGGTCGAGACATAAATATTGATATATTGGACGACTATATTCGAACACCGGAAGTGTTCCGGAGAAATTTCGGATAAAACCGGCGGGGTTACCGGAACCCCCCGGGGGAACTAGTGGGCCTAGATGGGCCTTAGTGGGAGAAGAGGAAGGGCCAGGAGGGGCTGGCCGCGTGTACCTCCCTTGAATCCGAATAGGGCAAGGGAAGGGGGTGGCGCCCCCCCCCCTTTCCTTCCCTTCCCCCTCTTCCTTCCTCCTTCCCCCTCTCTTCCCTTGTTGGAAACCTACTAGGAATATGATTCCTAGTAGGAATCCTACTTGGGGCGCACCTCATGAGGGCCGGCCGGCCTCCCCCCTTGCTCCTTTACATACGGGGGCAGGGGGCACCCTAGAACAGAAAAGTTGATTGTTTAGCCGTGTGCGGTGCCCCCCTCCACAGTTACACACCTCGGTCATATCATCGTAGTGCTTAGGTGAAGCCCTGCGCCGGTAACTTCATCATCACCATCACCACGATGTCATGCTGACGAAACTCTCCCTTGACCTCAGCTGGATCTAGAGTTCGTGGGATGTCACCGAGCTGAACGTGTGCAGATCGTGGTGCCATACCTTCGGTGCTAGGATCGGTCGGATCGTGAAGATGTACGACTACATCAACCGCGTTGTCATAACGCTTCTACTTTCGGTCTATGAGGGTACGTAGAGAACACTCTCCCCTCTCGTTGCTATGCATCACCTAGAGATAGATCTTGCGTGATCGTAGGATTTTTTTTGAAATTACCATGTTCCCCAACAATGGCATCCGAGCCAGGTCTATGTAGATGTTATATGCATGAGTAGAACACAAAGAGTTGTGGGCGATAATAGTCATACTGCTTACCATCATGTCATACTTTGATTTGGCGGTATTGTTGGATGAAGTGGCTCAGACCGACATTACGCGTACGCTTACGCGAGACTGGTTCTACCGACGTGCTTTGCACATAGGTGGTTGGTGAGTGTCTGTTTCTCTAACTTTAGTTGAATCGAGTGTGGCCACGTCCGGTCCTTGTTGAAGGTTAAAACATCACACTTGACGAAAAATCAATGTGGTTTTGATGCATAGGTAAGAACGGTTCTCGCTAGAAGCCCGTAGCAGCCACGTAAAACTTGCAACAACAAAGTAGAGGACGTCCAACTTGTTTTTGCAGGGCTTGCTGTGATGTGATATGGTCAAGGCATGATGTGATATAAATTGTTGTATGAGATGATCATGTTTTGTAACAAAGTTATCGGCAACTGGCAGGAGCCATATGGCTGTCGCTTTATTGTATGCAATGCAACCGCCATGTAATTGTTTTACTTCATCACTAAGCGGTAGCGATAGTCGTAGTAACAATAGTTGGCGAGACGACAACGATGCTACGATGGAGATCAAGGTGTCGCGCCGGTGATGTTGGAGATCATGACGATGCTTCGGTGATGGAGATCATGAGCACAAGATGATGATGGCCATATCATGTCACATATTTTAATTGCATGTGATGTTTATCCTTTATGCATCTTATTTTGCTTAGAACGTCGGTAGCATTATAAGATGATCCCTTACTAAATTTCAAGGTACAAGTGTTCTCCCTGAGTATGCACCGTTGCTACAGTTCGTCGTGCCGAGACACCACGTGATGATTGGGTGTGATAAGCTCTACGTTCACATACAACGGGCGCAAACCAGTTTTACACACGCTGAATACTCAGGTTAAACTTGACGAGCCTAGCATATGCAGATATGGCCTCGAAACACTGAGACCGAAAGGTCGAGCGTGAATCATATAATAGATATGATCAACATAGTGATGTTCACCATTGAAAAATACTCCGTCTCACGTGATGATTGGACATGGTTTAGTTGATTTGGATCACGTGATCACTTAGATGATTAGAGGGTTGTCTATCTAAGTGGGAGTTCTAAAGTAATATGATTAATTGAACTTTAATTTATCATGAACTTAGTACCTGATAGTATTTTCCATGTCTATGTTGTTGTAGATCAATGGCCCGTGCTACCGTTCCTTTGAATTTTAATGCGTTCCTAGAGAAAGCTAAGTTGAAAGATGATGGCTGCAACTACACGGACCGGGTCCGTAACTTGAGGATTATCCTCATTGCTGCACAGAAGAATTACGTCCTAGAAGCACCGCTGGGTGCCAGGCCTGCTGTAGATGCTAATGACGATGTTAAAGCAGAGAAAAGTTGGTGACTACTCGATAGTTCAGTGTGCCATGCTTTACGACTTAGAATCGGGACTTCAAAGACATTTTGAACGTCATGGAGCATATGAGATGTTCTAGGAGTTGAAGTTAATATTTCGAGCAAATGCCCAAGTTGAGAGATATGAAGTCTCCAACAAGTTCTACAGCTGTAAAATGGAGGAGAATAGTTCTGTTAGTGAACACATACTCAAAATGTCTGGGTATCATAATCACTTGACTCGGCTGGGAGTTGATCTTCTAGTTGATTGTGTCATTGACAGAGTTCTTCAATCACTGCCACCAAGCTATAAAGGCTTCGTGATGAACTATAATATGCAAGGGATGAACAAGACTATTCCCGAGCTCTTCGCAATGCTAAAGGTTGCGGAGGTAGAAATCAAAAAGGAGCATCAAGTGTTGATGGTCAACAAGACCACTAGTTTCAAGAAAAAGGGCAAAGGGAAGAAGGGGAACTTCAAGAAGAACGACAAAAAGGTTGCTGCTCAAGAGAAGAAACCCAAGTCTGGACCTAAGCCTGAAACTGAGTGCTTCTACTGCAAAGGGACTGGTCACTGGAAGCGGAACTGCCCCAAGTAATTGGCGGATAAGAAGGATGGCAAAATGAAAGGTATCTTTGATATACATGTTATTGATGTGTACTTAACTAATGCTCGCAGTAGCGCCTGGGTATTTGACACTAGTTCTGTTGCTCATATTTGCAACTCGAAACAGGGGCTACAGATTAAGCGAAGATTGGCTAAGGATGAGGTGACGATGCGCGTGGGAAATGGTTCCAAAGTCGATGTGATCGCAGTCGGCATGCTACCTCTACATCTACCATTGGGATTAGTTTTATGAAGGAAATATGCCCTAGAGGCAATAATAAAGTTATTATTTATTTCCTTAATTCATGATAAATGTTTATTATTCATGCTAGAATTGTATTAACCGAAAACTTAGTACATGTGTGAATACATAGACAAAACCTATAGTCCCTAGTATGCATCTACTTGACTAGCTCGTTAACCAAAGATGGTTAAGTTTCCTAACCATAGACATGTGTTGTCATTTGAAGGGTTTCGTGCTTCCTTGTCTTCAACCACCGGATTGTAGAGACTTGGTGATGTAGAGATTGCTCAAGATGTGAGTGAGTTGCAATCTCATATATTTAGATTCCACCAAGTACCTACAAGGGTTAGATAACATGCAAGGGTGCAAATATATCCAAGACATATGATTATCATCATAAGAGAAACATCAAGGATTAGTCAAAGGCTCATGCCTTGCATGTATCCAAATGGAGTTCCCACTCCAAGTTTGAATCATCAATGATGTTCAATTCACCTCTCAACCTGCAAAACACTTTCTCATCAAGTGGTTTAGTGAAAATATCGGCCAATTGTTTTTTGGTACGAACATGCTTAAGGTTTATGTCACCCTTAGCAACATGATCTCGAATGAAATGATGACGAACTTCAATATGCTTAGTTCAAGAATGTTGCACGAGATTATGAGCAATCTTAATAGCACTTTCATTGTCACAAAGCAAAAGAACATGTTTCACATATATCCCATAATATTTAAGAGTTTGGGTCATCCAAAGTAATTGAGCACAACATGAACCAACGGCAATGTATTCCACTTCGGCGGTGGATAAGGACACCGAGTTTTGTTTCTTGGAGGACCAAGATACAAGAGATCTACCAAGAAATTGACAAGTACTCGAAGTGGACTTTCTATCAACCTTGTCTCCGGCATAGTCCGAGTCGGAGTAGCCAACAAGATTAAAAGAGGTCCTCTTAGGATACCAAATGCCAAAGTTTGGTGTATGAATTAAGTATCTCACTATCCTTTTCACGGCCTTAAGATGACACTCTTTAGGGGCCGCTGGATATCGTGCACACATGCACACACTTAGCATCATATCGGGACGAGAGGCACATAGATATAACAATGAACCAATCATAGAGCGATAAACTTTTTGATCAACGGGTTCACCGTCCTTAGTCAAGTCAAGATGTCCACTAGTAGGCATGGGTGTACTCATACCTTTGCATTCTTGCATATTGAACTTCTTGAATAAGTCTTTGGTGTACTTCGTTTGAGAGACAAAGGGGCCTTCCTTAGTTTGCTTGATTTGCAAACCAAGAAAGAACTTGAGTTCACTCATCATAGACATCTCAAACTTCTCCAACATTAGCTTCCCAAACTTCTCACTAAAATGAGGGTTAGTTGATCTAAATATAATATCATCGACATAAATTTGGCACACAAATAATTCTCCATTAACCTTTTTAATGAAAATAGTAGAATCAATCTTTCCAATCTCAAAGCCTTTTTCAATAAGGAACTTGGTCAAGCATTTATACCATGCTCTAGGAGCTTGTTTAAGATCATAAAGAGCTTTGTGAAGTTTGTAAACATGATTAGGTTTCTTAGGATTGACAAATCCGGGAGGTTGTTTAACATAAACTTCCTCCTCAATTTCACCATTTAGAAAAGCACTTTTAATGTCCATTTGGTACAAGGTGATATCATGGTGATTAGCATAGGCAAGTAAGATGCGAATGTACTCAAGTGTAGCAACAGGGGCATATGTCTCACCATAGTCCATACCTTCAACTTGAGTGTAGCCTTGGGTGACGAGATGTGCTTTGTTGCAAACTACTTGTCCATCTTCATCTTGCTTGTTGCGAAACACCCATTTGGCACCGATGATGTTGTGGTTGTTGTCGAGCTTCTCGACCAATGTCCACACTTGGTTTCTCTCAAAGTTGTGTAGTTCTTCGTGCATGACGTTTATCCAATCCGGATCTTCCAATGCTTCTTCAACCTTCATAGGTTCAATGCTAGAGATGAATGAATAATGTTCACAAAAGTTAGCCAAACGAGATTTTGAGTGAGTTATTCTCCCGGTTTGGATATCATTGTATATTTGCTCGACGGGATGGTCTCTAGCAACTCTTGCTCGAACTCGTGAGAGGTTTTGCTTTGATCGCGGTGGAACATCTTCTTCATCGTCTTGTTCTTCTTCTTGGCCTTCATCACTGTTGATGTTGTCGTTCTCTCATCGTGGTGGAGAAGGAGGTTGATGCGGTGCATCTTGGTGTACTTCCTCGTTTTCTTCATCTTGGCGTGTCCCGCTTCTGGATGCTTCCGTATCAACTCTTGGTTCACCTTGTTGTGAGGTAGAAGCTTCCACTTGGACGGACGAGGTACTCTCCTTCACCTCCGTTGGACGAGCCTTGCCAATGGACAAGTCTTGGATTGCTTCCGAAGGATCTTTATCTCCTACATCAATTGGTAATTGCTCTACTTGCGAGCCGTTAGATTCATCAAACTTCACATCTACCATCTCTTCAACCTTCCGGGTCAAATTGTTGTAGACACGGTAAGTGTTAGAGTTTGAGCCATAACCAAGTAGGAATCCCTCATGAGATTTAGGAGCAAATTTAGAACGACGATGCTTATCAAGAATGTAGCACTTTGAGCCGAATACTCGAAAGTATCCAACTTGGGGTTTGTTACCAGTGAGGAGCTCGTATGCCGTCTTGCCGAGTAGCTTGTGAAGATACAGGCCATTTGTTGCATGACAAGCTGTCTCAACCGCTTCTGCCCAAAAGTGCTTCGGCGTCTTGTACTCATCAAGCATCGTTCTCGCCATTTTGATGAGCGTCCGATTCTTCCTCTCAACAACTCCATTTTGTTGAGGTGTGTACGTAGCTGAGAACTCATGTGAAATCCCTTCTTCGTCAAGAAAGGTGTCCACATTTGCGTTTTTGAACTCTGTTCTGTTGTCGCTGCGAACCTTCTTGATCTACACTTCAAATTGATTTTGAGCCTTCCTAGTGAAGTTTTTGAAGATCTTTTGAACCTGCGATTTATCATCGAGAAAGAACACCCACATAAATCTTGAAAAATCATCAACTATAACAAGACCAAATGAGTTTCCACCGAGACTTTTGTAAGCGTTGGGACCAAAGAGATCCATGTGAAGTAGCTCGAGCGGTCTCCGTGTGGTCATGATGTTCTTCACGGGATGGCTTCCTCCAACCTGTTTACCTGCTTGACAAGCACTGCAAAGTCTATCCTTATCAAATATGACATCTTTAACTCCAAGGATATGATCACCTTTAATAAGCTTGCCAAGGTTTCGCATGCCCACATGCCCTAACCGTCTATGCCACAACCAGCCTTTAGAAGATTTAGCAATTAAGCAAGTTTTAGGTTGAGCCTTTTTAGTGAAATCAACTATGTAAAGATCACCTTTGCGTATACCGGTAAAGACCATTTTATGATTATCTCTTCGAAACACTTGGCAATCTACTTCAGTAAACATGACATTGAAAACGAAATCAACAAGTCTAGATACTGAAAGTAAATTATAGCCAAGAGATTCAACGAGCATGATATTTTGTATGGAGCTATCATGTGAGATGGCCACCTTACTGAGGCCAACCACCTTACCCTTTGAGTTATCACCAAAAGTGACATACTTTCGAGGGCCATTTTTTCAGCAAGCTCACCAAACATATCTTTATCTCCGGTCATGTGATTGGTACATCCACTATCAAGGACCCATTCCTTTCCTCCTGCCATTTATCCCCGAAGATTTGCCATAAGACCAGAATGTCTCATTGCATCATCAAGATAAAAGTCACCATCATCATCTTCATCATAGTATCCATGTTCAACATCGTCATGTGGTGGATCAATTCCTAGAGAGGGTGATTCGTTAGACAAATGATTTTGACAATAGTCATCTTTATGAATTCTAATAGCTTCAGAGATAATATTACTAATAATTCCAACCTCTCCTTTGGCACGCATAAGATTTGTAAGCTCAAATAGACAATCACCAAACTTAGAATCACTGGAATTCATCTTACTCAAGGCAATAGACTTATGGAGAATTTCATCTAGATTTTTCAAGGAATAATCTGGAAGTCGTTCCTCAAGAAATTTCCATATGGTGTAGGCACATTCAAGAGTAGGCAAGCAACCAATCAAGCTTCTAGGCAACCCTCTAGTGATAAGATTAACAGTTCTAAGATTGCGAATCATGTCAATGGACTCATCAAGGGTAGGATGCATAGGATCAACATGAGGTGCACAAGGACTAGTAGTGTACTTGTTCAAATGATATTCATTGAAAATCACAAGCATCTCATTTTTCCACTCATGAAAATACTCTCCATCAAGTATAGGCACTCTATGTCTAAGACTCCCCAAAGTAGACTCATCCATCTTCCTTCAATGGTGATTAAACCAAAGCAATGGAGACCAAAGCTCTGATACCAATTGAAAGGATCGAGAAGAGGGGTCTAGAGGGGGGGTGAATAGACACTCAACACACAAAGTTGGCTGTTTTTAATTTCTTTAAGTTACAGTGGAGTTTTGGCACAAGTTTAACCATTCACAATGCAAATCAAGCAAGCATGCAAAGAGTATATGAGCAGCGGAAAGTAAAGCATGCAACTTGCAAGAAAGTAAGGGAATGTGATTGGAGTGTGCAAGCAGTTTGGAGACACGGAGATTTTTTTATCCATGGTTCCGATAGGTGGTGCTATCGTACATCCACGTTGATGGAGACTTTAACCCACGAAGGGTAATGGTTGCGCGAGTCCACGGAGGGCTCCACCCATGAAGGGTCCACGAAGAAGCAACCTTGTCTATCCCACCATGGTGGTCACCCACGAAGGACTTGCATCACTCGGGTAGATCTTCACGAAGTAGGCGATCTCCTTGCCCTTACAAACTCCTTGTTTCAACTCCACAATCTTGACGGAGGCTCCCAAGTGACACCTAACCAATCTAGGAGACACCACTCTCCAAAAGGTAATAGATGGTGTGTTAATGATGAACTTCTTGCTCTTGTGCTTCAAATGATAGTCTCCCCAACACTCAACTCTCTCTCACGGGATTTGGATTTGGTGGAAAGAAGATTTGAGTGGAAAGCAACTTGGGGAAGGCTAGAGATCAAGATTTATGTGGTAGGAATGGAATATCTTGATCTCAACACAAGTGTAGGTGGTTCTCTCTCAGAAAATGTATGTTGGAAGTGTAGGCATGTTCTGATGGATCTCTCCATGAATGAATTGTGTGGAGGGGTATATATAGCCTCCACACAAAATCTAACCATTACACACAACTTACCAAACTCGGTGGGACCGAATCATTAAACTCGGTCAGACCGATTTAGTTCATAATGTGACCGTTAGGCATTTCGGTGCGACCGACATGTCAACTCGGTGGGACCGATATCATTATGGTTAGGGCATAACGTAATCTCGGTGAGATCGATTACACAAACTCGGTGAGACCAATTTTGGTAATAAGCTAACCAGAGAGTTGGTCAGGCAAACTCGGTGGGACTGATTCGCTCATCTCAATTGGACTGAAACGTTACGAAAGGGAAACAGAGAGTTTGCATTGCAATCTCAGTGTGACCGATCGGTTCATCTCGGTTAGACCGAAACGTTAGGAAAGGAAATAGAGAATCCCATCTCGGTGAGACCGAGATCCCTATTAGTGAGACCAAATAGACTAGGGTTTCTAGCAGTGGTTATGTCCACTAAACTCGGTGGCACCGGATAGAAAGATTCAGTAGGGCCGAGTTTGACTTTTGGTTTGGGACGTATGTGGATGTGAGAAAGTGCTTGAGGGCTTTGGAGCATATCACTAAGCACTTTGAGCAAGCAAGCCATTAAGCAACACCTCACCCCTCTTAATAGTATTGGCTTTTCTATGGACTCAATGTGATCTTGGATCATTAAAAGTAAAATGTAGAGTCTTGTGCTTTGAGCTTGAGCCAATCCTTTTCTCCTTAGCATCTTGAAGGGGTTCCACATCCTCTAGTCCATGCCACTCCACTGTTGAACTTATCTGAAACATACTAGGTAAAAGTATTAGTCCAACAAGAGATATGTTGACATTAATTACCAAAATCACCCAGGGAGCACTTGTGCTTTCACCTTAGTTCACTGCTGAAGAGGCCGGCGTTGAAGAAATGGAAGTGGATGAGGATGTGGACATTGGCTGCACCACTCCAGTGATGAACAATGATTTTTGGGATAGTCAACACCCCAACTCTCCTCTGTTCACACCGATACAGCAAATTCCTCAGTCCCCAGCTCCAACTAAAGTTCAGATGGGTTCTGATGACATCCACAATTCCCCTTCCACTCATGAAGAAATTCCAGGCACTAGTGCTGATGAAAATGTTGCTGAAGAAATGGAGGCTCAGGCTGCCACTGAAGCAGATGCAGAAATTCCTCAGCTTGCGGATCCTGAAATTAACATTCCAGAAGTTATTCTTCAGATAACTGACACCCCTCAGCCACAGCCGAAGAATCCATTCTCCAAAATTCCGAAGTTCAAGGCTGATGCCTTCTTCAATGAGCATGTATTCTTCACTGATTACAATCCATATGATTCTGCTCGGCTGAGGATGAAGCGCTTCTAGACAGCTAGTCAAGCAAATTTCTATGCTTCTATGCTCTTCAACAAGGATAAAGTCTCCGACCATGCTCATATTCCTCATGTTGATATGGAATCACTGCCTTGCTTCACACCAGTTCTTGCTGCAATTCATGATGCTGGTCTGCTCAATTTCTGCACTGACATATGTGATTGGAATGAAGAACTCATTCTTCAATTCTATGCGACGCTGCACATCACAGGCAATGCTGAAGATGTGAACTCATGGGTGTTGGACTGGATGACAGAGAACACACACTATAAGGCACCGGCAACTGAATTGCTTCGTGCCCTGCCTGTCAGTCCTCCCCTAGAAGGTGTGCGTCTCATCTATTCTGAAACTGAGCTATCTGATCACTATATGCAAGTGTTGATGAAGCCATTGAAGCCTGGTCAAGCCTCACGAACAAAGTTCCTTGTGAAGGAATTGCAATATGTGTCAAGGACTGTCTATCGCATTTTGATGAAGACATTGAGTCCAATCAAAGGCCATGACTCGAATGATGAAGAAGTCGTTGGCATCATGAAGAATATGCTTTTCAACATCATGCACGGTATTCCCGTGAACTATCATGATTTCTTCATGAGGACTTTGGCTAACGTTGCAATGTCTCCATTTGAGTTGAAGCCTTATGCGCCCTAGATTATGAGATTCCTCAGATTAAGGTCTTCACTCAACTACAAAGATGATACACTCAACCATGGCAGCTACTTGCCCCCAATTGAAGTCCTCAAACGGACATTTTCCTCAGCTAATGAGAAGGGCAAGGCCACTGCTATCATTGATGAAGGCATTCGACCATTGGATTATAATGACAAAGGGGGAGAAATTTGAGTTAGTCTTCAAGCGGGTCTATCTATATGGGCTTTTTTTGTTAAGTTGCAACTCTCGCTCTTCTGAAGCTTTTGTTGATTGAGTTGTAAACTTAAGTCCGATGGTGACCTGATACTTTTGTTGTGTTTTTCTGCATGCTATTTCCTCTATAATGTTATGCACGCATGCTGAATTACATCAGTCACCATATTTCATCATGCATTTCAAATTCTTCAATTCATATGTTAAATGCATGTATGAATTACAAGATATAGGGGGAGATCTCCATGATTCTACTCTTCAAATGTGCAATGCTTCAAAAGCAAATTCCTCACTATGCACATCTTCAGGGGGAGTTCTTCTATATATTGCAATCAAATTCCTCAATATTGAGTACTTTTAATTCATATGTTTATCTCCGTTGAAAACTTAACCTATATTGTCATCAATCACCAAAAAGGGGGAGATTGTAAGTGCATCTAGTGCCCCTTAGTGATTTTGGTGTATTGAAGACTTATACGTTAAGGGACTAATATGTTTGTGAGTGTACACAGGCTCTATAAGTCAATGAGGAGTTTGATATTTATAGTGAAAGTTGACCCCTAAAAATGAATGCCTTCGGCTGAAGACTTTGGTTCTCCTGAAGACTTTGAAAATGAAGAAATTGGTGTGATCTTGAAGACTTGGATATTCATGCGAGGATTATGAAGCACGAAGACTTTTATTTTCATAGTTTCGTTTTCTTCTTCTTGAGTCATAGGAAACACCGTACTGTTAAAGGGGGTCGAGGTAATACTAAGGAAACTGATTTCCAAGTGATGTTCATCTCAAAATCCTACACCTACCCAATCCTTCGAGTGAAGCCATTGGAAATATCATATCAGTTTAGTCGATTTCTTCAGTGACAGAGACGAAGATCTTCTAGTCTCTGAGGAATTTGTTCTGACTAAGGAGTTAGGAATTCACCAGTGCGGATTGCCTACACATTGAGGAACATGATAGCCCTGAGGAATAAGAACCTCAAATATCCGACCGTTGCTGAGCCACGTGCCAGCTGTCCCAAAAATATCCTACCACCTAACGGTCATATCAGCCAAGGGCATTTATGTATTATCATGCCGGGATGCTCCCTAGGCTATAAATAGCCGCCCCCTACAACCACTAGCTGGTTGGCTGCTCCGAGAGAAACCGACACTTGTCATTTGAGAGCATCCCATCCTCCGAGGACTTTGGTCTGAGCATCCAAGAGGAATTGTGGATTGCCGAGTGACCGAGTTTGTGAAGGTTCGGAAGTCACCTGTGAAGACTTACAACTACTGTTGGGCGAGATTTGCGTGATCTTAGCTCAAGGAGAATATAGTGAGGACTGTGTGTCCGAGACTGTGTGTCCCCGAGTTTAAATACTCAGCCGCTCCAACCAGATGTACAACTGTCACAGCAGTTGGAACTGGTCGAACAAATCATTATCTTCACCAAGCCTACTGGTTCTATTTCCTAACCCTTTCATTCCCTCAGTTATGTGTTGATGAACCTGATCAGTACTGTTTGAAGACTTTGACTGAAGCCTTTCTCTAATTCCTCAATCCTATTTCTTCAATCAGTTTGTCTTCATCCTGCTTATCCTGTGTTTACGCTTTCTGCACTCTGTGTTTGTCTTTCAATTCATCATGATGACTATGTTGTTGCTCTGTTATGCTTATACCTGAGTACTTATTCCGCTGCAAGTAGTTCTTTGCTTAGGAATTTCCTCACCCTGAAATTCATAAGTAAAGAATACATAAAAATCGCCTATTCACCCCCCCTCTAGTCGATGTAACACACTTTCATCATGGTAATCATATTTTGTATCTTCGGGGTTGCTCTCCTCATCTTCATCTTCATCCTCTTCTTCCACACTAGCCTTGGCCTTCAAGGCAAGGTTGGGCTTTCTTTGCTCTTTGAGAATGCAACACTGCATTGTCGGCGGTCTTGTCCAAGATCCTCATCGCCACAAACTCATCCAACACTTCACTTGAGGACAAGGTGTGGAAGTCTGGCCTTTGACAGATGACGGAGGACATGGCCTTGTGGTAAGGCATCATGGCCTTGAAGAATTTGCGCTTGATCCAATTATCATCCGTATCCTTGCTCCCACGATCTCGGAGAGAGACCGCGAGAGTGGTTAATCTCCGGTAAAGCTCACGAGGTTCTTCATCTTCATTCATTGCAAACTCATCGGCTTCATCTTGCACCACTTCATAGTTGGAGCATTGAATGCTTGCGCTTCCCTTGTAAATGGAAACAACATGGTGCCATGCTTCCTTGGCCATGGAGAAGGGTCCGAGATGTGCAATATCTTCGGATGGAATTGCATCTTGGATGATGAAGAGACCATTCTCGTTGAATTGATGGTCCGCGGCTTCTCTTGGGGTGAAGTTGCTTGGGTCACGCGGATAGAAACCTTGCTCAATAATTCTCCAAATATTAGTATTAACATGGTTTAAATGACGTTTAAAGCGATAGACCTAAGAGTCAAAATCCTCATTTTTCACAATCTTAGGAGGAGGACCAACATGATTCAAATGAGTGGAGGGAACCGGTCCTCCATAAGTAAGTGGAGGCTCAACTTGGGCAAAGATGCCGCTACCATTTCTACCACTAGATAAAGGAACTTTATCACAAGAAGCTTCCTCCTTATCGGAGTTAGCATCCGCCACCTTGTTAGTGGGAGCGGCCACTTCCAAAGGTGCGGTGGATAATTTAAGTCCATCAAGAAACTCTTTGAACATGCCTTTGACCTGGTCATCATGGAGGTTTTTCAATGTGTCCAAAGCCACATTGAATTCCTCACGTGAGACCAGGGATCCCCCATCGGCCGTAGACAAAGATGGATTCACACTGGGGTGCTCCTCCTCACCGTCTATGGTGTCAACCATACTCTTTGGACGGTGAAGTCCTTAAAAAGAGATGAGGCTCTGATACCAATTGAAAGGATCGATATAGTTGACTAGAGGGGAGGGGGGGGTGAATAGACAACTAACAATTTTTAGCTTTTCTTTGCCAAATTGAACTTTGTATCAAAATAGGTTGTCTAGATATGCAACTAGGTGAGCAACCTATATGATGCAACAACAATAAGTACACAAGCAAGCAAAGGATATAACACAATATAGCTACCACAAGTAAAGGTGAGAGATAACCAAAAGTGGAACCGATGGAAACGAGGATGTGTTATCGAAGTTCCTTCCCTTTGAGGGGAAGTACGTCTCCGTTGGAGCGGTGTGGAGGCACAATGCTCCCCAAGAAGCCACTAGGGCCACCGTGTTCTCTTCACGCCCTCAGACAATGCGAGATGCCGTGATTCCACTATTGGTCCCCTTCAAGGCGGCAACCGGACCTTTACAAACAAGGTTGGGGCTCTCTCCACAACTTAATTGGAGGCTCCCAACGAAACCCCGGAGCTTCACCACAATGTAATGTGGCTCCGAAGTGACCTCTTCCGACTAGGGTGCCCAAGCGCCTAAGAGTAACAAAATCCACACAAGATAGTATGGGGGAATCAAGTTTCCTTTGGTGAGAGTGTAGATCTAGGTCTCCTTCTTCAATCCCTAGCAAATTAACAAGTTTGAGTGGCTAGAGAGAGAGATCGGGCAAAAAAGCTTCAAGGGCATTAATGGAGGAGAGAGAGAGAGGCAAGAGATGGGTTGGAGGTGGGAGAAGCACCTCCTTAAATAGGGTCCCCTCAGATCCAACCATTATGCGCAGAAACACATAGGAGCGGTACTTCCGCAAAGGTCACCGGTACAACCGGTGAATGCGGGAAACCCTGCTAGGGCACCAAGGTGGTACTTCCGGTGGGCCAACCGGTAGTATCGGTATATCAGAATAAACTGGAACTACCGTTCCACCACCGCTCAACTACCGCTACCCAATCAGAAGGTTTTCACCCTAGACCGGTAGTTAGAGCGGTGGTAGGGCCGGAGCTACCGCTGGACCAGCAATTCCTAGGCGGTGGAGTTTCAGGCGGTACTACCGCCCTGAACACCGGCAATACCGGTTTGTCAAGACAAACCGGAACTTCTGTTCCACCATCGGTCTACCACCATACCCAGTACAGAAGGGTGTCGCCCTTGAGCGGTACTTGGAACGGTGGTTTGACCGGAACTGCATGCCAGTAGTACAACCGCTCAAGAGAGCGGTACTACCACCATGGGCACAACTGCACAGTCACAGAGGACTTTGGGAACCTCTCTCTCCTCGAACGGAGGGTATATGGTGGGTGCAAAGAATGTGTACGCATAGAGATTCACCTAATACCATCCGATGTGGATTCCCTCTTAAAGATACGGATATCCTACGACCAAAGAAATAAAAACGTCGGAAACTCTGTCTTCGATCTTTTCCGCATAGAGAGAAGGCCTAACCGTTTTGTGTCGCACAATGTGTACCTGAGAGAACTAGGATGCACGATTAGTCCACACGAGTGTTGTCATCATCACCAAAACCCTAAGGCAGAAGATGCCCTTACAGTTGTGCTTTCGCCAGAGGCACCGTCGTGCCTCCTCAAAAACGAAAAAAAAACACATTTTCTTTTTTTTCCTCTATGAGAGGCACGGTTTTGCTTCCGCGAGAGGCACAGTTGTGATTTCGCGAGAGGCACGGTTTTGCTTCCGCGAGAGGCACGGTTGTGATTTCGCGAGAGGCACGAGCGTGCCTCTTTCGGAAAAGGAAAAACCCGTGCTCCCGGTTCAGCTTTTTCGTCCGTTTTTTTCGTGAAACAAAGTTCGTCAAAAACTATTAACAAGGGATCTAGTTTTGAAGATCTCGACGCGAGGAATCCAACAAAAAAACGGTTCGAGATTTGGGTGTACATATTAAGAGATAAACCATTTTAAATAAACGAATGTACGAAAAAGAAAAGATGTGAGTGATCTTTGCAACTAGTATTTCTTAAGGGTTTGTCTAGATCTCAGTCGACTTAGACTTCGCAAAGTCTTAGTCGCTGACATCATCATATGTAGATTAGGCCTGTTAACTAGTTCTCCTTCTGCTGGGTTGTATCCGTCTTAGTACCTGGGCTTATTTTTTTTGGACTGGGCTGCTCACTCTGTTTGTTGTGATTGGGCTGGGTCATGAATTTGTTCGTCTGTTTTTACACACATCCGGAAAAAAATCTATACAGCAAAAAAGATAAGTTGCAGGTCAGGTCCAGCCTGCATAGGAAAAGACCCAAAAACGTTTGCTGCTCTGCTTTTTGATCTCTACTCTTTGACTAGAACCCATGCAATACCCCCGCCCCAATCCATACCATGGATGTATTCATAAAAATGTACTGTATATGATACATTAGTGTTGCAGGAAACTTGTGTCTTTTGGAACATACTCTAGGCCAAAGAGAAACAACAAAATACAAGACATATATGTTATATGTTGCAGGTAAAAAAAACTTTGTTTGCTCGTGTTTACAGAAAGCCAACAGAAGACATGTAGACATGAGCACACAAATGACCAAGTATACAGCGTGATGCATTTAACATACCACTGTTAAGGCAATCTCTTGTTTCAACTTTAGCCTTCTCACTAGGGTCATGTGTGAAAAAAATAAAGAATTGGTGCTGAGATTCATAACAACTGAAGAAAAAAGGGTCAATCAAACACAGAAAAAGAGACCGAATGCATACAGTTTTAGGCTGTTGACCTAAACCCTTCTTTCGAGAAGGCCTCGGTTTTAGTTTACATCTCGTGTTCAATCTGCTCGCGAGCATCCATGAGAGCCTACTCATAAGATGCACTAACCTATGTCAACATATATCACAAAATGGATTAAACACAGAACAAAAAAAGCTATGTCCTACTTAAAATTGTAACATGTAACGAAAAGAAGTTGTCCCAACCACCACAAAAACTGAAACAAAATGAGTAACTACTTCTATAAACGAACACCTACAATCAGGAACCATGCCATATTTCTTTAGTAAAACACTCTTCAATTTACAAAAAACAAAATGCAACATGTAGTAGCACAAAATGCAACGACTTTTGGAAAATTGGGAACATCAATGTGCCTCTTCAAGATCGATTTCCTAGACTATATTCTTTTTGTCTCCACAAAAACCTTTCAGTCAAAGAAGTCTTTATGGCTAGCAGCTTGCAAGATCTCTTTTACTTGCCCCTCACTGAGCAAGCTTATCAAGAATTTCAACAGCTTTCGACCCTAATGGGATCTTTCCATTTGGACTATAGCTGCCATGACTCTGGAGAATGGAGGCATGGAAAGAAGTCTTCTTATACTGCAAAAAAGTTTTATGATTTTGCTTACCAGCCAATGGTAGCAAACCCCATTTTGAGCTGGATTTGGAAGAGCTGTTGTACTATGTCGATCAAGATGTTTGCTTGGCTAGTTATAATGGACAGGGTTAACACCAAGGACATGATTCAGAGAAGGCATTGGAAGATTAAGGAGGGACCACAATGTGTTCTATGTCCAACAGGGATACTGGAGGACAGAAACCACCTTTTCTTCCTGTGCAACTTCAATGCTCACATCTAGAGCTATCTGCAGATTGACTGGAAAGACAGTGAGGACATGGTGGAGATTGCCTTCCATGCTAGAAAGGAGTTCAACAAACCTTTCTTTGCGGAGGTGGTTTTTACTGCCTGGTGGAACATTTGGAAGGTAAGAAATGACAGATCTTTCAGGAACATCAAGCCTTCTTTCAAAGCATGGAGATATGGATTCATTCATGATCTCACTCTGCTTTCCCATAGAATCAAACAGAAGCACAAGGAGGCCTTACTTAAATGGATTGATTTCCTTCCTCCTTGAGGGGAGTGGCCTTTGTTCTCTTTTGTATATTTGTAGATATCAGGACTAGACTACTTGTATAGCTTTCTTTTGCTTTTTTTATTCCTCATATTGAGGATACCTTGTACTACCTGTTTTTTCTCTTTGCATTAAATGTTGTGGGGTGCAAGCCCTACAGTCTTCAAGGTCAAAAAAAACATGTAGTAGCACAAACATGGAGAACATGAATCTTCCAATTGACAAAAGGATGATTAAAATGACAAGGCATATTGGATAACAAAATACCGAGGGTGTGTTTGGGTTGGGAATATAGTGGATAAAAAAATATTGCGGCTTAATGGTATAATTAGAACACAAGATAAGAGCAGTCCTATAAATTACATTTACTAGATCAGAAGATCAAAATGAACACCTCTAATGTTCCATTCCAGACATTATTACACCACGAGATCTCCCAACTAAAAATCCATTTAAAACCCAACATCTAAATTATTCACCTCTTACTACCACTCAAGTTTAAACAAATGTAAAAAAAACTCTGTTCCTTTTGGGTCTTATTAGCATTTAAAATACCATCATGTGCAGAGTCACTTCAAGCAGTCAAGAATGATTTCTTATTCCAGACAATCATGATAAAAAATGTACTATCAACTTTCAATTCGAGCAGAGACGTGCAAATACTAGTACGACCTACAACCAAGAACAATGTCAAGACAATTATAGAGGCACTGAAAAATGGAGTTGGCCACTTACCTGTACCAACACCTGTAAACACATATTTCCTCCAGATAACTTAGCATGGAAGCCACATCTAAACAGTTGGCCCCACTCCTCATAATTCTCCCTCTGATCCCAGGTAGCTTATTCCATTCAACTACATCTACTCGAAACTCGTTTTCTCCATTACACATTAGGAAAGGTACAAAGGGCGCGCCAAAAACTCCAATTAGACCCCTGAGAACTGGGATTTGCACAAAGGAAAAAGGCACCAAAATTCCTACCTCACCTGTAGGCTCTCTGTCTCAGCTTGTCTCTAAATTCAAACAGTACCGTTGGGTGACCTCTAAAAGATATTGAGCTTGGGTCCACATTCTAGAGACAAGAAAAAGAAAGATATTTTTTTTATTTTTTTACTTCTGATTTCTTGGAAAAAACAAATCTATTATGCAAAAAGGAAAAATGAAAAGTAATAATTTTGTACTTTGTACATTATCTTAAAAAATAACAAAAGGGAAAAAATATCTTGAAAACTAGCCCCTCCCCTTGCTGCGCTTCGACCAAAAACAAAAAGCTAGTTGCAAGATCGGGTCCTTGATTTGTGTTTGCGTACATGGAAAAATGGGATTGCTAGGGTGCTCGTGTGATGCACAAGGGTTGAGGTGAGCAGAGGCGAGGGAGAGGGGAGGTATCTTAACTGCTCTACAAAAACTAGTCCCCTCTCATCAATGCCCCATCCAACAACAAAACAAAAACCTACTTGCAACCATGTTGGAAAAGACATGCGGTTGTAGTCCGGGGACATGCAACTAGCCCCATCTTTTTCCTCGACGGCTCCTCCGACAAAACAAAATTCCAATTGCAACCATGTTAGAAGACATGCAGTTGCAAGACTACGACTGGATATGCAAAACTGGCCCAATGTCTCTTCCCGCTACCCACTCTGACAAAACAAAAGCCCCATTTGTAACCTTGTTGGAAAGACATGCAGTTACAATCGGGGAGCGACACTTGAAGTTGCATGACCAGAGTGAGACATGCAACTTACTCCTTCTCCTCGCATGTCCCTTCGACAAAACAAAGCCTCCTTGCATGACTAGTGTGGGACATGCAACTGGCCCCCTCTCTCTCCCCGTCACCCCCTCCGACAAAACAAGCCCTAGTTGCGACCATGTTGGAAGACATGCAGTTGCAGTCTAGCAAGGACACTTGCAATTGCATGACTAGTGTGGGGCATGCAACTGACCCCTTCTCCTTGTTATCCCCTTCGACAAAACAAATCCCCAATTGCGGTTGGCGGACATCAGTTGCAGTTACTAGTGTGGGACATGTGATTGGCCCACTCTCTCTCATCGCCGCCCCCTCAGAGAAAATCAAAGCCCTAGTTGCAACCATGTTGGAAGACATGCAGTTGCAGTCGGGGGGCGACGCTTACGGTTGCATTACTAGTGTGAGACATGCAACTGATCCTCCCTTCTTGCTGATGCCCCCTCCGATGAAACAAAGCCTAGTTGCAACCAAGTTAGAAGACATGCAGTTGCATGACTACAGTTTCACATGCAACTGGCCCCCTCTCTCTTCCCGCCGCCTCCACCGATGAAACAAAGCCACAGTTGCAAATCATGGTGGAAGGCATGCAGTTGCATGACTACAGTTGGACATGCAACTGGCCCACTCTCTCTTCCCCCCGCCCCATCCGACAAAACAAAGTCCTAGTTGCAACCATGTTGGAAGACATGCATTTGCAGTTTGGGGCAACACTTGCAGTTGCATGACTAGAGTGGGACATGCAACTGACCCCCCCTCTACCTCCCCGCTGCCCCCTCTGACAAAACAAAGCCCAAGTTGCAACCACGTTGGTAGACATGAAGTGGAAATCAAGGTGGGGTGGGGGTGACGCTTGTGGTTGCATGAGTATAGTTGGACATGCAACTGGTCCCCTTTCTCCCCTGGTCGCCCTCTCCAACAAAACAAAGCCTAGTTGCAACCGTGTTGGAAGACATGCAGTTCTATGAATGCATTTGGACATGCCAATTGGCCCCCTCCTCGTCGGCCCCTCCGACAAAACAAAGCACCAGTTGCACCCATGTTGGAAGACATGTAGTTGCATGACTAGTGTGGGCACACAACTGACCCTGCACCTCTCCCCGCCGCCCCCTCCGACAAAATAAAGACCCAGTTGCACCCATGTTGAAAGACATGCAACTGCAATCGGGAGGGTGCTTGAGGTTGCGTGACTAGTGTGGGGCATGCAACTGACCCCGCCCCTCTTCCCGCCGCTCCCTTCGACATATCAAAGACCCAGTTGCACCCATGCTGGAAGACATGCAGCTGCGAACCCGGGGGTGGGGGGAGGTGACGCTTGGAGTTGCATGACTACAGTTGGACATGCAACTGGCCCCCCTTCTCCCCACCGCCCCTCTGACAAAACAAATCACAGTTGCAATCATGTTGGGAGACAGGCAATTGCATGACAACGGTTGGACATGCAACTCCCCCTCCCCTTCTTGCAGATGCCCCCTCCGACAAAACAAAGCCCAGTTGCAACCATGTTGGAAAGACATGCAGTTTTAGTCGGGGGGCGACGCTAGCAATTGCATGACTAGAGTGGGATATGCAACTGCCCCCCTTCTCCCCTCCGGCCCCTCTGACCAAACAAATCC
>NC_041381.1:567493366-567493910 GCF_002162155.2 Triticum dicoccoides | reverse complement strand
TCTTCGAGCCGCCCACTCCGACAAAACAAAGCCTAGTTGCAACCATGGTGGAAGACATGTAGTTGCAGCCGAGGGTGACGTTTGCAGTTGCATAACTAGTGTGGGACATGCAACTGACCCACTTCTTGTTGATGGCCCCTCTGACAAAACAAAGCCCCAGTTACAACCAAGTTAGAGGACATGTAGTTATATGACAATGGTTGGACATGCAACTGCCCCCCTCCTGTTGATTCCCCTTCCAACAAAACAAAGCCCTAGTTGCAACCATGTTGGAAGACATGTCGTCGCAGTCAGGGGGCAATGCTTGCAGTTGCATGACTAATGTGGGACATGCAACTGACCCCCCCCTCTTGTTGATGCCCCCTCTAACAAAACAAAGCCCGGTAGCAACCATGTAAGCAGACATGCAGATGCATGACTACAGTTGTACATGCAACTGACCCCTCTCCCTCCCCGCGGCCCCTCTAACAAAACAAATCCCTAATTGCAATCATGGTGGAAGGCATGCAATTGCAGCTTGGAGGGGCGACACTTGAAGTTACAT
>NC_041381.1:567480129-567493198 GCF_002162155.2 Triticum dicoccoides | reverse complement strand
CAACCAAGTTAGAAGACATGCAATTGCCCCCCCCCCACCTTTTCCCTGCCGTCCTCTCCGACAACTTCTTTGGGCATTCGTACTGTCATATACAGAAAAGGACCAACTCCCAATGGCCCAGCTTGAAGTCCGCAATGAACTTCTTCCAATCATCACCACCAAGGCGAGTAGTTTGTGCCCCCTGTACACATCCACAACATACCAGTGGTTGTGCGCTTTGGAATTCATATAAGCGCCTGACAACTGAGCAAACTTGTTCCTTGTAGAGCATGGGACGATCTGAAAAAACAAAAAAAATAATAAACGTAAAAAAAATTAAGAACAAACAGAAAAAGAAGGGAAAATTGTGGACAAGGGTATACCGGAAAGATTCCGTTGGCATCACAGACATAGATGCCGAAGCTCCGACCATTGTCATTCTCGCAGTATGCGTGGCAAACTGGGGCACGCCATTCCTGTTGGTGGAGTAAGACAAGAAAAAGTATAATGTTGTGAGGGATCATACTGCCGAAAACAAACACAAAACTAGAAAAAAAAAATGCATGCATTTCTTGAAATAAAATTGAGCTCTACTATTGACTTAATGTTGCAATAGATGCAAAACAAAAAAAGTTCACGCGCGAATGATATAACAAAGTGGAAGAAGATGCTTTCCACATAAGGATTACCTCCAAAAAAAAACATTTTGTGGTTAAAAAAAGCCCATACAAGACAATGGCATTTAAAAAGCTCACTAGGACTACATCTACTACTAATTAACACCTTATCCCAAGAAAAGGAAAAAGAGATGAACTACATCTACTACAAATTCACATGACCCCAAAAAAACTACTATTGCCTAACTGCATTTTTTTCCATCAACAAGAATGGAAATAATTAAAACCAAATGAGTCGGACCCGGTAGTCTAATCTCCTTGTTGAAGGAAAGAAATCGACAAAATGGAAACTATGCTTTACTAAAAAATAACGGGTACAAAAAAAACATTATAAAAAGGGAATGTGCATGGAGAAATGGGGATCTGCTGCTAAGCGAGAAGAAGATAGTCAAGTATAAAGTTAGGGTTTCAGAAAACAACCTGATCCTCCCCCAACATCTTCAGTGTTGTTTCCAAACTAGACCACGCAAACAACCGCCCTTGGTGAATGCTGGTCCAAGTAGAACAAAACCATCTGACCTTTCCCCAGCTTGTTGTCTGCAACAAACTTCCTCCACCATCTCCCATACAATGCACTCTACTTGCGCTGACACTTCACAGTGTATGTAAGTTTGTTTGCCTTGAATGTCAGCCTATCTCCCGTCAGGTTGTTGAAATGAACCCTTTCATTGCATGGCACAACCTATTTGTTTTTGGGTCTTTTACATCTGTGTCCCTAACTGGAACCCACTACTCATATTTGCCCTTAATTTCGAAGTGTGCTCAAATTTGCCCCTCTGCCGTTAGGTGCACTTATAGAAATGTCCTTCCGTGCTGTTTTCGTCCGGTCAAAGTGGGTTGACTAGTATCTGGCCGTTTCTTTGACAATCTTGCCCCTGTCTCCCTGTGTCTCTTACGGATGGGACCCACTCCAATTGTTTTGGTAAAAAACCTATCTCTCACACACTTCCACGTGGGTCCTGGCTAAAAACTAAAATGAAAAATAGAAAAGGACTAGTCAAACTAGATATTAGGCCCACATGCCATTGGCTTATCAGTATTGTCTCAAATAATTTTTTAATTAACAGTGGAATAGGCTTCCTTAATTAAAAACCGTGGCTTAGGCCGACGGTCGCCGGCGACGACCAATTCCCACGCCGGAGGCACACAGGGAGGCCGCAAGGAGGCCGACCGAGAGGACCAGGCGATAGCCCTCGATCTACCGCGTGCGGGGATATTGTCGTCGGACCATATGGTTGCCGGAACAAACGGCGGCGACCATTCTCGCGGCGGCTCTGGGCGGCACAAGTGGGGGAGCTTCCATGCGAGCGGGAGGGAGAGGGAAAAAGGTTGTGTGAGGGATCTTCCATCACTAGGATCACGATGGCTACGCCGCTCGGGCTAAGAGAAGGCTAGAGCGAGGACTTCGACGATGGCGGCCATGGCAGAGCTCGGAGCTCGCAGGGAAGAAAACCTGAGCTCATGGCGCTTGCTGTGGAGGAAGCCCACGTCTTCTTAGGTACATCACGATGCCCCGGGAGCAGGCGGAATCGACCGGCGTGCCTCAATGGCGTCGAATCGAAGACGGCAATCCGAGACTGGAGGCGGGGAAGATGCGTTGTAGCGCTCAATCCTTGATGTCTCTGGTCGAATTAGTAGGCTGGTAGGATGCGTTCATGTCGTAAGAGCTTCCCGGCGAATTGGCGGGGCTTGGGGTTGCCTTGGCCACGTTCTTGACAGACGACGGCGGCAGGTCACTCTCCAGCGTGCTTGCGGGAGAGGGCTCAAGGGCGGGAGAGAGAAAGCAAGCTAGCGGCAGAAAGAGAACGAGGGCGAGAGGATGCGGCGTCAGGGAAGGACAGCGGTAGAGGCGGCACCCGTTCGGCACTCTCACCGGAGTTGAGAGAGAGTGGCGTCGGCCCGTCGTTCGGCAGGGAGAGAGAGGTGAGAGAAAGAAAAATATTTTTTTGTCTAGCTAGGACCCACATGTAAGTGTGTGTGAGAGAGATGGGGGTGAGAGAAAGTTTTTTTTCAAAAAAAGGGAGTGGGTCCTACCGGCAAGTGACACACGAAGACAGGGGCAAAATTGTCAAAGAAACGGCCAGATACCGGTCAAACAGCTTTGACCGGACGGAAACGGCACGGATGGGCATTTCTATAAGCGCACCTAACGGCAGAGGGGCAAATTTGAGCATGCTTTGAAATTAGGGACAAATATGAGTAGGTGGTTCGAGTTAGGGACAGAAATGCAGCCCTTTGTTTTTTGACCGACAAAAGCAAAAAACAAAACGTTAACTACATTTCTACATGGATCAACTAGTAAAAAATAAGTTCATTTTGAACATTAACCCATTGAATTATACATTCTACATGGAATCAGATAAATAATAAAACAGATAACTATAAAGAGTGTTATCCAATTCTCTTAACTACTTTTGGATTGAACCTGAATCCTACACTGGTTGAACATGAACATCAACTCGTGAATTCTACAAATCTACATTCTACATGGGTCAAAATGGCTAAAAAAAGAGATACACTGAACTCTTAAACATGAACGAGCCATATCAATGTAAAAACCAGTTACTAAAAACAAAAATATCTAGCAAAAGCAACCCATGGATTGTACCAGACATGGTTTCTGGAAGTAAGCCAAGCTACAAACACTAACAAAAAGATTGTTGCTAGCAAAACACTAATAAAAACACAAAAGGAAGTTGCTGCTAGTTAAATCATGGCCATGGTTTCTGGAAGTAAGCCAAGCTACAAAACACTATTAAAATAATCCCCTGTTTTCCTTATTTTGACAGTAAGTGTCCTTTCCTCTCTAATCACACAGGAAGAGCTTAACACACTAGATAAAAAAAATTCAATGATTTCAATGTAAACAACTAGTTAGCTAGGGGCTCCCCTCTGCTTCAAAACTCATGGAGAAAAAAAAAAGGACCAACCTTCAACAGTATATTCAATGATGATGAGTACACACTAAAAAAGAAACAAGGATCAGAAAATGAAAAAATACAAATAAAAAAGAAACAGAGGCTGTGGACTTACCCCCTCCCTTTTTGAACTCCTTCCAGACATACATGCTGATGCTGCTTCCCCTGCTCTCGCAGTTGCAAGGGCTCAGACAAACTCTGCAAACCATCTCCTATGCACATAAAAAGGCGCCAAACATAAATTTGTGCTAGTGCGAGGCATACATATTCAGCTAATGATTTTAGTGAGAAACTTGCATGCTTCCAAAAAAAGGATTTCAAGATAATGATGATTTATCATTGGCGTCGACGGCTGATGAGCAAAAATATATTTACATTGGGTTGCAGAGATAAAAAGATGAATCTATCAAAAGACCATATTAAAACAAAAAATGTGTGAACACATGGAAGAAATCAACATACCACTGCTAGTGATGCATTTAGTAATCATTATCTTGATCCTAGACAAAAAAAATTGAACATGGTACTGATTCATAGGGTTTCAGCAAGAAAACTGAAAAAACATGCTACTGCTACTTATTAATAGGGGTTCAGCAAAAAATATGACAAAAACAAATAAACATGCCAACTCCTAGTGATAGATTCGGTAATAATCTCTCTTGTTTACAGAGAAAAGATTTCAAAAACATGCTACTGATTAAATGGGTTTCAGCAAAACCTAAAATAAGACAAAATAAGGGACTGAGCCACTCCTAGTGATAGGCTGAGTAATAGATATGAGAGGGGTTGGGTTCAGTACATAGTAATCCTCAAACATGCTACTGATTTCACGAAATGGATTCGGCAAAAGTCTGAAGGAAAAAATCATACAAAAAAGAGGACACACTACATGCAACTGTTTGATTAAAAAAAGGGAGCGATTCTATGCTTCAAGCTACTAATCTGGACTTTTTTTTTGCGGGGGACTAATCTGGACTTGATCCAAACAAAAAATGGAACCCAAAATCCCCTCAGATCTACTGCATCTCGCCAACAAAACAAACAAACAAGAAAAGGAGGGGGTGGCACTTACTCCATCAGTAGCACCGCCCGTCCTCTAGATTGCTGTGGAGGAGCACATCGATTTCTTCATTCCACTGCAGATCTTCAACTTTGACAGAGAAGAATAGAGAGAGAAGGAAGAAATGGGCTGACTTGCCGTTCCCCTCCTCTTAATTACCACGGGTCCCACTTCCTCTTCACCCTCTTTATTTACTGCATCCCCCAGCATTTTGCCCCAGCCCACAAAAAAGCGACATGCTCACACGAATCCAGGCCGGCCCCAAACATTAGACAACGCTCAACAAAAAAACAAGTAAACGGGCCGGTTACAGGATGAAACAAAGGACAAAGCGCCACAGCGCGAATCTGCAAGCAAACAACGATCGAACGGCTGGGCAATCGACTAAGACTTTTAGCAGCTCCGATTTCTTAACTAGTACTTTCGGGCATCCAAGCAAGGTGGTGGACGCGAGCGTGGTAATCCGCCGCATGAACCATATCGTTTCCCTTATAATTAATTAATTGAAACAAAACAAGTGAGCACATTGGTCGCGTAAACACAGCAGCTGATTCGGGGGATCACGTTTAGGACCAGGGCAACGGTCCTCCCCCAGCGCACCAGTCGCCTGTTTCCACGTTCTTATCCCATCCACGCGTTTCGTCGCGGCTCGCGGACACGGTCAGCCATCAAGGGCGGCCACACACGGCATCTCCTCTCACATCACATGGCCCGTCGCGACTCCCGAGCACCCCAGAAATTTCCCGGTCCGTCGGTGCGTGCGGCCCACGTCCCAACCCCCAATCCCACCCGATCCTTTGCCGCCCGCCCACCCGATCAAACCAAACCCGGTCCGGATCCAGCCCGATCTCACCAGCTCCACCCGCAATTCCCCTAAAGAAAACGTGCCCGTCCTTCAAAAAAAAAGAAAGAAAGAAAACGTGCCCGCAAAGCACAATGATGCCTTGCCTAACCGGCGGGCGGGCACGCCAGCGCGGCGAAGCCGTGTCCGGTAAGGAACCGGTTGGCGCCAGGCCGGCCTCCCCTCCCCAAACCGCCTCTGCGCCGTCTACAAAAGGCGCCCCGGTGCGCCCTCTCCTCCCCGCGCTCCGGCCTCCTCTCTTCTCCTTTGGAGCTTTCGTTCCGGCCGCGCCTCCGCGCTCGATCGCCCGAGTCGCCCCCTCGCGTCTCCTCCCCCTTGTCCATCAAATTCTCGATTCGTTTCGAATCGCGTTTGATTTCGCTCCTCGTCGCCTCTGCCTCCTGTGCTCGCAGGGGATTCGGCCCGTGTCGTCCGCCTCCGGGATCGATCGATCGGGGATTCCGTCGAGCTGGTCGGTTTTGCCTCTGCGTCTGATTTGGTCTCGGGTGACCCCAGGGCCGAAGCAAGGTCAGTTTCCCGTGCTCGATCGGTCAGATCGGTTCCTTGGTTCCGTCACCTGCGTCCGTCTCGTCGGTGGTTTTAGATTTGAATTGAATTGAATTGAACGGCGGTCGCCCGTGCGTCCTTCCGGTTCCATGTTCCCATTAGGTGAATTCGAGGCCCTCGTGGATTCTTGTTGTACCGGCTGATCTGCTTTTGGTGTATGTGCTCTCATCCTAGATGCAGAACCAAGAGGGCCAGCGCTTAGATCTGGAGAGATGATACAGATGAAGGGGCGGCGGAGGTTTGATTTCTGTTCATGGTTATTCTGAATGATTGGTTACAGTCCAACGGTTATTTCGATTGATTGGTTACAGTCCAACGGATTCTGATATGATCAAATCTTCTGGGATGATCCAAGCTTTCGACCTCTTACCAACCTAGGCTGGAATACACGATCTGCATTCGGATAATACACATCAATCCCTCCTAATTTAGTTTCTTGGTTCAATTTAGCCTACTACAGTACAACTCTGATTTGGACATTTTGCTGCTTATCCAGAAACTGGGATTACAGAGGGCCTAGTGCGAGCCACTTATCTTCTGGCACACATGCGTTTGGATATCACTCTGTTTAATTTGTTCTTCTCCACAATTCAATTAGTCCCCCAACAACTCTGATTTTGATATGCTGCTGGCTCTCCAGAAACTGGAATTACATAGCCTAGCGGCGGGTGGTCCTATTTTGGCTCAGCATGGCGTTTCTTCTTATGGGGATAAACTTTCTGGACCTTTCTTATTGAAATAATTATATCTCAGCAAACATTAGTTTCCCTGCCTTAGTCATTCTCAGCTCTTGCAGATGGTGCCTTGCAAGGGATATAATTGGAGCTTGTCTACCTGACCTTCCCAGTCGATACAGGCTTACTTTATTTTATCTTAACTCATCATCATTTAATCTAGTTCTCTCCCTAACTGAAACATTTATAGAAAGGTATCTTGCTCGTTGCAGGTCGTAGTTCACGAACTCAAGGCAACCTACCTTATGCTGAGTTTGCAGTTCTTCTAAATCTATCTTCTCAATTCCTTAACTTAGATTATAGTACTAAGATTTCTTACTAGGCAATATTTCAAATTCAGATTTAGCTGCGAAGGTGCAAAAATGAAGCTTCAAACTAGTGGCACATCCTACAACCGGAAAAAAACTCAAATCTCTTATTTTAATCTTTATTTAATTCGGCTACATGTTCATGTCTTTGATTTAGGTTTTTGCTTCTGCCCTCCATGTCGTTGCAGATTTATTTTGGCCTAAGGCAATGCTGGTAGCGAGCCTGAATCTGTCAAAATCGTCTGGTTTGCCATCTACTACTCTTTGTGGTTTTATTGGTTATCTGTACTCTTGATCCCTGCGTTAGTCTTCCTGCCCATTGCTATCTGTTGTTTGTACGTGTCATGGTGTCAGGTCAGTGTCTTGATGGTTGGTCCATTTGTGTTGGCTTTCATGGGTTGGTTGCAGGACTGGATCTGGTATGTGGAGATCCATGGGGTGTTGTATGTCAAAGGGGATTTGAGGCAGGTCAGATTTGAATGGCTATCGCTCGTGTGGTCTTCTCGTTCTCATCATGAGTTCCATCATCATCAGCTAATATGAGGTGGATTTGAGGTCCTAGTCGATTCTTAAGCTGATCTCGCTTTTGGTGTGTGTTTGTGCTCCTTTAGATGCAGCAGAAGCAAGAGGGTAGTGGTTCTGCAAAGATTAGTCAAAGAGTGGAGGATATACAAATGGTTAGATCTTTCCAGAGGACTATGTTTTGGTGTTCAACTCCAACTTGTGATGCGTTTTTGGATGATCTCAAATTCTCGATCATTCTGACTTTTAACATATTGATGCGTTTTTGGATGATCTCAAATTCTCGATCATTCTGACTTTTAACATATTCATTTGCGAAGTACAATAATTTACTCTCCAGAGGTTCTGATTTGGATTATTACTAGAAGGGCCAGGCGTGCTTTGCTTTGCTGGTAAACAACAAAGAAGAATCAAACATGCCCTGTTGACAAAGTTTTAAGCATCAAATTGTCGCTAAATTTCATCTTTATTTCTTACATGAGTGACAAAGTACATAACTCCCAACAATTCTGATAGTGATCTGTTGATGGTTGTCCAGAAATTGGAATTACACAGCCTAGTGGGAGGTCCTATTTTGCATCAGCATGGCGGTTCCTTCTGTGGCTTAAACTTTTTCAACCTTATTGAACTCTCATGACATTAGGTTTTCTCTGCCTTAGTCGGTAATTCTCATATCTTGCAGATACCGACATAGAAAGGATATAACTGCAGTTTGGAACTGGTGGTGTTGTCGTCCGTCAACCATAGCTATACTTCCTATCCGAGACAGTATTACTTGTTCCAGCCCATCATTTGATCCATGCTTTAGCTATTTATAAGTAACATTTCCCCTAACTGAAAATTTATGGAAAGGTCTCTTGCTCGTTGCAGGTTGTAGTTGACGAAACTCGAGCCCAACCTGATGATTAATCTGTTTGCAGATCTCCTAAATCTACTAGTATACCTTCAGTTCGTTGCATCTTACATAACCTACAAATTATCTTACTAGGTAATATTTTATAATACAGATTCATATGCAAAGGTGCACGAATCTAAGGATAATCCGAAGCTTTTGACTAATGGCTCATCCTACAACCGAAAGAAGACTCTTGCCATCTTTCTTTTAATTTCATTTAGCTACTTGGCCATGTCTTTGATATAGGGTTTTGCTCCTGCCCTTCCTGTGGTTCCTGCTTTTTTAGCCCAGACCATGTGGGTAATGACGCGGAATCTGTTCTAATATTTTTGGTTTGCGATCTAGCTCTCCGTTGTTCGATTTGTTACCTTTAACTCTTGATCCCTGTGTTCTATTGGTCTTCTGCAAGTGTGGTTTGCAGGATATAATAGCTTCGTCTCCCCAAAGCAAAAATTCATGAGAAGGTCTCTTGGTCGTTGCAGGTCCTAATTGACTATTTAGGTCCAACCTGATGGAGTTATCTGTTTGAAGATCTTCTAAGCCCTACACCTTTGCAATTCATTGCAATTTGTTCAACATATAAATTATCTTATGGAGACAATTTGAACATTCAGATTGATTTGTTGGATAGATAGATTCGAAGGTTTCTCTGGGGCTTCAGTCTAGATGGGACATCCTACAACCGAAAAAACTCGGTGCTCTCTACAACTGAAAAATTATCTTATGCTGAGTAATCTCCTGAAGAAACTTCTGTTGTCTTGGTTGCCTTTTGCTTGTAGCATTGATCAAACCATGCTGGTAGCCATTCAAAATGTGTCACCTTTTTGGTTTCTGTTGGTCATGCCTGCATGGTTGAGGATTCATAAGTGTCTTGAGGCATGACTGGACTGTTTGGTTCTCCTATTTGATTTCTCCATGTGAGCAGTTTGGTTTCTGTTCTGAGTATTATTTGGATTTTTGGTTGTTCTCCAGCATTTGAGCCTAGGCTTGCCCGGACTACTTTTTGGCTCAATAATTGGAATGGTGCTCTAGGAGATTCTTCGTGATTCGATCTTGTCAGTAACTCCTAGTTCTATGCAGATGTGGCATACAATGAGGATAATTCAAACGAATGTTCATAACTTCGCTAAACCAGGCTTATCCCTATCTCCCTTGCTATATTTGTTCACATGTTTTTGATGTTGAACAGCTTTCTCCAAAATGGTTAGGCAGTCTTATGTTCATTGCAGGTGTACTTGACAATTTTACAAAAGAAATCTGATGTCATGCTACGTGATAATTTGTTTGGAGACCTTCTGATTTCACATGAAAACCAATTAGCTGTTTAAGTCTCGAGTATTCAAACTGATCCGCAGAGGTGAAGAGTTCTAAAAGCTTGTTTAGGAGCTTCTTTCTGGATAGAGGAGGACTAAAACCATAACACTTATTTTGGTACAGAGGAAGTACCTATGCTCCATCCTTGTTTTGACTCATTGTCCAGTTCTAATTATGGTCTGACTTTCCTTGAAGAAACTTTTAAGTATGCCGATTACATTTGGGCTGTTCATTATTGATAGGCACTGTTGGAGGTTTTATTGGAAGATTGTAGAGTTGGAAATCCTAGCAAAACGTCAGTTGGTGGGGGTACTTGGTGAAGCAAATGGATCGTCTGCTTCCCGGACGGTTTGGACTTCTGATTAATCCTGATCATGAAGCATATTGCTTGATTTGGTCTTTGTGGCAGCTTTCAGTTTGAACTTGAATTCAGTGGTAGTTTGGAGTTAATAGTGTGCACATCTGATTCTTCCAATCGTCCTGAAGCATCTTACTTGGTTTCTGTTAATTGCCATCAGTATCTGCTTCAACTTGCATGTGGAATATGATCTATCTTTTGCTCCGAATCAACAAAATGCTAGAAGTGTCTCAAACAAGGGTCCAACAATGGAAATATCAGTTCATACTCAAAGTTTGTATAGGGGATTATCAAGTTTTGATTTGGCTATTAATTACTACTTGGTTGCCTGTTTCCAGAAGTTGGGTTTTAATATTAGGCTACTTGTATCTATAATTTTATATCTAGCAGCAATATCTTTAGCTGCAAATTTATATCATCTAATACATGTACATGAGCTCTGTATGCAGTAAAAGATCTCCATATATTTGTGGGGTCACACTTGGATTTGTCAGTCTACCAAACTACATACTGTTGTCCACACTTTAGTTTGTTTATTTAACTATTTTCCTGGTGAGTTCCTTAGGATCATCTTATGACACACAATCAATTTTTGGTGTGAACAGATTTTAAATTTTGGTGATAAAGAAAGATCCTACCTAGTTTCCTGGCTCTCTCACTTGAGTTGGTTTAACAGTAGTAGCCTCCTGACTTGTAGTTGGGTAATTTGATGACTTGATATGCAGAAAGAGGCTAGGAATTATCGAAAACAATGGAGAGTTAAAGGTTTTGAACTGGAAGCTTGAACAAATAGTTTGCACTGAACACTACTCCAGATGTCTTACATTACTTTCATCTCCACTGATTATGATTCCGGTTTGTTGGTGTGGAATTGATTTTCAGAAAATGATGTTCTTCTCATTGGTGCTTCTTTAGTGGGATCTGGATTACATATCTTCAATTCAATGCATTCTCAGTTTGCTGGGAACTTCCTAGTTTTAATTTGACAAGTAGGCTAATTCGAAGTTCATTCATCCTGGATTAAAGACAAAAAGCGTTTCTAATGGCTAATTTGATCTGGTTTATGGGATCTTCTCAAATCTTTAATTACATAATCTTGGTTTCTGATAGCTCTCTAATTTCAACTCAGGTTTCTGGGAGGTCCCTAATTTCAATTTCGTTGGCAACTAGCAAAAATACTAACTTGACAATTCCTGCCAATTGCCAGACATTATGCCAGACATTATGTTTCACATAGTCCATACATCCTGAATTTTAAGACACAAAAGTATCTCCTCTGACCCTATAATGGGATAAACTGTGAAAGACAATCATCCTCTAGATGTTGGTATATTCTTCTTATTTTCAAGATTAAAGGTTTGAATCACCCTCACCCCACTATATAAATTAGTTACTCTCATTCACGTTCTGGAATTTATAGCTTTCTTTGTTTGTGTCCCATGACTGTCTTGTGATCTTGTGAAAACGTTGTGTGAATATTTATTGCCAATCGTGTGTCATGCCAATGCTGCCTTTGGTTGATTATGTGGCTTGTATGCTTAGCTGAATAATTGTTTGTAGTGTTTGCTAATTTTTGTGTTTAAGTAGGAGTAGTTTAACACTGCCTTTGCCGGTCCCAAGCCCGGATGAGAAAATGTGGAGGGAACTGCATCGTTTGCATTTGAAACTTGCGTGGTCTCCAAATATTTGAAATTGAGTAACAGTGATTGAAGTGAGTAGAAGTTAGAGAGTTACAGTCCTTACTGGCCTAATCAAATAGTGAATGGTCGTGGCAATGTGGTAGCATATGATCCAAGCTTCGAGATGCATCCTTTCTATGATTCAGTGTTGGAACTGACTGTCCTCCGGGAACTTACCGAGTCCTTTCTGAAGCTGTACTAGGTCGGTGTTTTCCCAAAGGGTAGCTGCTTAACCTGCAGTTTGCTGGACAAAGGTAATGGAAGCTTGGCCTGCAGTGTAGCAGATGCAAGCAACTGGCGATGGTTCACGAGTTCCCTGATACGAGTAATTTTCAGTTATAGTAAACTACTAGGGTGCTGTTGTATGCATGACTAATCCTGATACTGCACTTGGAAGGTAGTGGTAATCGTAACAGTGATATATATGCGTACCTCAAATAAGGAAGGCGGTGCTTCTGTCGAATAATGCGAGGTTTTGGTAATTGTTCTTTACTAGGTTAGCAGAGTAAATAATAATTTGTAAAAGCAAGAACAACATCCATGTGTGGTTCTACTTGGTTGTGTTTGCCTGAGTTCAGGAGGAATTGGGACAGCTGTAGTTAATGGGGTTCTGTCTAACAGTTAATGGGGTTCTGTCTTAACAACGGGGGTGCTTTGGAGGAGTTTAGTTAGTGAGGTTAGTAGAGGAAATAATGTGAAAGCAAAAGAACGTACGTCATCCACATGTGGTTTTTGCTTGATCGAGCTCAGGGTGTGTTGGTGATACCTTTGTTCTCTCCTGCTAAATCGATGTGGTGTGGTTCTCCTCCTCATATTCTAAGGAAGACAGAGATGCAGATATCATGATTCATTCTCAGAGTATATAAATTCAAGTCCGATGAAACTGAGGTCCCTTCATCACTCGTGTGTAGAGGTTTATGCCCTTGTTCATTTTATTTACGCGCCGACAGTAAGTTTTGCGCACTAGATGCTGCCGCGGTGGTGCTACCTGTTCAGCTAGCTGTGTATAAATTCATTGCGCTGGTTTCGTCAGCAGAGTCAAAGACAGCCGGTAAAGCAGCAATGCACTGGCGAGTAGAACGTCCAAGGTTGCTTGTCGAGTCTCGAGTGGGTGCTGCTTCTCCACCAACCTAAGTAGTAAGCTTGCTGGGCGCTGCAGAGTAGCCATGTCCTGCAACTCTGGACTATTCAGCCTTTGATCAGCGTAGCTTGCTTGC
>NC_041381.1:567478445-567479904 GCF_002162155.2 Triticum dicoccoides | reverse complement strand
AAAGGTAAAAGGAGTTTTGCACGGGATCAATTGGCTGGACATTTTTTTAATATACATGGCAACCAATTTTTTATTCAATCGTTTAACCATTTTTATATCTTGAAAAACTATTTAAAAAATTATAACAGTAAGTTCCGTTTCATCGGAGCAAGGAGTAGCCGGTTTCCCGGAGCCAGCGCATCAATTGCCGAATCGACGACCTTGAAGAAAAAAAAAGACTAGGCGAGGGCTTTTTGGGTCGGCCCATAGCGGTAACCATTCGTTGATTGGTTATATCTCTTGCACTACTTCTACTCCTTAGGTAGTGTAGTCATGTTGTTTCTCAAACAAAAAAGGTAGTGTAAATGTAGTATTTCCTAATTGATGCTAATTGTGGCTTATTGCCTCAAAATGTTATGCCGGTTAATCGTATTGCGGAGAAAATATGAGGTTTCAGCCTGTTTTTGCTTCCTTTTTCAGTTGTTTTCTTTAATGGTTTCTTACCTGGTTTCTTTTTCCTGCTTTTTTTCCTTTTATCTTAAAAAATATTCATATTTTATGAGTTTGCTTCGGTACAACCCCTTCCCCCTTAAAAGTTTGCATGAATCTTAAAGTTACTTTAAAATTCTATCGGTATATTAGCATGGTAGATTAAATGTATTGAATAGATTGATTTGTATACAAAAGACTATAATATTCTTTTTGATTGAAGTGGTACCTTCTAATATTCACCTATAATCTGCATTGAAATCCATAAACTTTTCTAAGGAGGTATTGAAGGAAAATTCATTTTTAAATTCTCACAATTTACTAAAATATGTCAGCAATTTTTTAAATATACTTTTTTATGAAAAGGTTACAAATTTTATTAAAAATATTCATGACTTAGAAATTTCCCCTTTTAAAACTTGTTCACTTTTTGAAAAAAGTTCTAAATTCATGAAATGTTTATAATTACAATTTTTTTTAAAAGTTCAAACAATGTGCCGAAATGTTTTTAGAAATTTCATGTTTTTCAAAACATGTTTACTTTTTAAAATCGAATGAGAACAGAAAAATGCTAAAAAAATCGCTTGAAACAGTTACAGGCCAATCTGGGGTGCTCCTGAGCGTCAAATTATATTGATACGACACCCAATAAGGGGCGCCCCTATGTCTCGCTTTAAGCGAGACAGGGGGAAGCTCTCGCCTCGGGGAAGCCCCAGATGGGCAGGCATAGGAGGCCACGGCCCTTTATTGTTTTTTCTTCTGTTTCTGTTTTCGTTTTTGCTTTCTTTTTTTTACTTCTCTTTATACTTTAAAATAATATATATATATATATGTATATATATGTAAAAGAAATAAGAAAAGCAGTCTTCCAAACACATTTGAAAAGATGTTGAACAACTATTTTAAAAATGTTATTAAGTATTAAAAAATTGAACAAGAATTTGAAAAATGTTGAATATGTACTAAAAATTTGAGAATGTTGAATATGTAT
>NC_041381.1:567467906-567478267 GCF_002162155.2 Triticum dicoccoides | reverse complement strand
ATAGGACTCTTATTTTATACTCCCAGGAGTACATACTCCTACCCGTGGATTGGTCAAAAGGTTGAGAGATCTATGAGAAAAATCAGTTGTAACAAACCAGCCGTGCTAGTTATTTAAAAAAACTAATTTATTCCCTGGTTAAACGTAACTGCTTCTAGATGCTAGGAGTGAGAGATATACGTTTTTTTTGCGCAGCGAGTGAGAGATATACGTTGATGAGATGCAAACTCACGTACGTGTTCTTTTCTGACATTTCTATGCAGTATATAACACAAAATAGAGCAGTATATAGCCGCAAAAAAATAAAATAAATAAATAGAGCAGTATATTGTGTGAAGTAGTACATACTCTTTTTTACATGAAATAGTATATACTTCTTGCCAACTTAAAAAATAATTATATTTTCACGAAAGAAGTATATACTGTTTTTTCGTACATACTACTTTTTATTCAAGGGTATAAACTGTTTCTGAATTTAAGAGTCATATACTACCTTTTTTAGTGTAGAGATTTTTTTTGAGGGATTAGTGTAGAGATATAGACTAGTACTTTTTTAGGGAGAGAGATGTGTACTGGTACTTAGTTCAGAACTTTGTTCTGCTTGGCAATTAAAATGGTATATACTTCCGTTCCAGAAATATACCAATTTCCCCAAGTAAGTATATACTGATTTATTAAGATAAGTATATAATGTTGATTTTACAAGGGATTATCGTTTTATTTTAGGTAAAAGATTATACGCATATCAGGTATAGTGGGTGTGAAATGAGTATCAATATAAATATGGAGCCAAATCACATTAGATGTTTATTAAAAAGTAAGTTGGTAAAAGGTCTGTATACCTCGTAACTATATTACTAGCGGTCTTGGACAAATAACCAGCTTGACATAAACGATTAATTCACAAAGAAGTATATACTTCATTCTGACCATTAGGAGTTGACATGAAACTTTAGTTGTTTTCTTCCTGTGTGCAGTATATCTAGTTATTTTTCTTTTGCGAGGGCAGTATATCTAGTTATTCCTAGTAAGATAGGAGACTCGAGTAAAATAATGGATGGTATGTACTATAGTTTATGGAGTACATACATACTTCGTGTATCTGAGATGCAAACAAAGTATATGCTGCACACAAAAAAGTATATGCTCTCCGCAAAAGAAGTATATGCTACCCAGAAAAGAAGAACTACAAGCATTTGTTGTATCAAGCCCAGTTGGATCATAGCCATTTGAGATCCAGAGAATCATGGGCGTGCTACCACACGCATGGCCGCCCGTCAACGTTACATGCTCAACTCTTGTCCATCAGCCCATGCACCTCACTGGCTGCATCTTGTCCATCACCGGCGGTGTGCAGCCACATGCATCTTGTCCATCACCGTGGCCATGCGTCGTCTTCATCGTCCGCCACCATCCGCATGTCGTCACCATCGTTGAGCCCTCTTCCGAGACGCCGCAGTTCACATCTCATCTCTGCTATCGAACAACCCGGCCGCACGACTTGCCGAACTGGGTTCACGGGAGATAAATGAAGAAAATTAGCTAGAATACCTCATGCATCCAAGATATATAAATTAAGGGGAAGAATATTTCTCACGTCTGGAGCTGCAGCTTCCAATCTCAACTCAACCGAGTGATTGAAAATTGTCATCCCAACACCTACATCGGTCGCCGCCGCGGCTACCAGTCCACCTAGACATGCCGACGGCCGCAGATGAGGCGCATAGTACAGGTCTCGTCGATGCCGCAGAGATCGTTTTGGGAGAACATCATAGACGAAAGCTGCCTAGTATTAACATTTGACACGCAATGCACACCAGCATCCCTACATTCACGCAAACCAATTTTTGTAATGAGAGTTATCCATGCAAACAAACTCGGCCGGGACATGGTTAATATCTATTTCTTTTTTTTTACCTATTACCTGTTTCTTTTTTTAAAGCTAACCAACATGCATGGTGCCACCTGGTAGTGCGCAGGAAAAACAGTTTAGAGGTGGGAGTATGTACGCCTAGGAGTACTAACCCATTTTCCTATATATATATATATATAAAAGAATGTTGAATAACTAATAACAACGTTGAACACATTTTGAGAATGAGAACTAAAAAATATTGAATGAGTATATGAAAAATGTTGAACAAGTATTTGAAAAATGTTGAATAAGAATTAAAAAAAATTGAGTGAGTATATGAAAAATGTTGAATAAGTACTGAAAATGTGGAATAAGTATTAAAAATATTTAACAAGTATCTACAAATGTTGAATAGTATTAAAAAAGTGGAACGAGTATGTGGAAAATGTTGAACAAGTATTTGAAAAATGGTAATCATGTATATAGAAATGTTGAATAGGTATTTGGAAAATGTTGAACAAGTATTTTAAAAATGTTGATCACGTATATAAGAATGAATAAATGAAAAAAAAACAAAAATAAACAAAATAAACCAAAGGAAAAAATAAAATAGAAAAATGAAGAAACAAATGAAAAAACCTGGAGAAGAAAAAAAAAGAAAGCAAAAAAGCAAAAAAAGACAGAAAAGAAAACCCGGCTCTTTTTCTCCATAAGTAGTGTTCGCCTTACTATTGTCATGAATCGAAAGTAAGCCCAGTGGCTTGACGCAGTCTCTCTAACCAAGAGACCACGGTTCGAATCCCCGTCGTGCTCCATTCTGTATAGCGTCGCGTCGGTCGATGTGCAGAGTCCAACCCTTTTCCGGACTCAAACTCAGTGGGTTCCAGCAGCTAGCGTATGCTGGAGAAGAACCACAACCTGTGCCGTCTCGTTCTTAGCGGTGACAGTCTCCTTCTCGCTTAAAGCAAGAAACAATGGCAGCGACCACTAAGTCCTCCTCTATACGCGCTAAGAAAGAGGACCTATGTAGTGAAACTATTTCCTTTATAAGGAATGAGGCTTTTTCGCTTTCGGGGTCCATGGAGCTTGAAATTTTCAAAAAAAATTAGAACCTTTTATTTTAATACATTTTCTAAAAATAAACATCTATAATAGATGTGTGTAAATTTGTTAGTGGTTATAGAGTGTGGTTGATGAAGAACATACAACCAGAGGAGCTAAGACAACCAAAACAAATAACAGGACAAGACCGTTGAAATCAGTATTTTGTTCATGCCACCCATGTCGTGTTGCTGCCAACGGTGGAAAGAACCCTACCTCCACCCCGCCCATGACATGGCACAGACCAACCCATGAGCAAACAACAACTAGTTAGGCAGACAACCGCGGGAAGACACTGCCCCACAAAGAAGATCATGGCGTCACCTCCACCTACGATGCAGCCGCACACCTAACAACCACACCCCATCGCTCCTGCACACCACCAGCTCACCCAAGGTGGTACCTTCAGGAAGGTAATGATGCACGAAACGCTGTTGCCACCTAGTACTAGAGTTTTCACCTAGGCATGAGAATGGGAGGAAGGGGGTAAACATACCTCGACGACGCCTTAGAGGATGGAGACGACACCAGGAGGTGCCGCCGTCGGCATGGCCAAAGAATTCTCCCGGTTCGCCACCACCCCTCCAATAGCACCATCCTCAGCAAATCCGGCAACCTGCGACCGCCAAGGACCAGATCTGGCGAGATGACAGTGGTGGGAGGGAGGAGAGCAACCAAATGATTTGGCACGGAGAAGAACGAGCCAATCGATTTGACCTATGCCCTACACCCGCTACGACACTGTCCACATGACAGAGGAGGAGGGAGAGCACCACCAACAAGCTTCGCTTGCCGCAGAGCCAACTCGCCACACCGCCCGAGGTTACCGCCTTGGGACCCGGAGCCCTCTGCTCAGAGATAGAGCACCAAGATCCTCGCCGCCTTCGTCCTTGGTGGGCGCACAAGCTAAGCTGGAGACTTCATATGTTAGCGGCGAAGGGGGAGGAGTAGGGGTGGGGAACATGATGGCTAGGGTTCATTGCCTCCCAAGTCGCACCGAGCGGAGCGACGCAAGGGTAGGGCGAAAAGTTATTGGACATCAATTTGTCCTTGGTGATGCTCGCTTGGCATATTGTTCCAAGTGCGCCTACCTCTTCCTCTTCATGCTTCTCGTCCCACAGCCCACAACGACGTCCACCGCGTGATACTCATTCCTACTCACTCCACACTTCTACCATCTCGGCGTCCTTCGTGCATCACCGTGGATGCAGCCCACTACATCCGTGAGCACGTTGCTCCTCTTGCCAACCTGCAAACCACTACACCACAACACTTAATTAGGGGCAGTTAATTGCCGAGAGAAATACTAAATTAAAGGAAAATCATTTGACAAGGATTATTTTACTGCCGGTAGAAGTACTCAATGGTAGATAAAACTGCCGGGAGAATTCGAGCATGGCCCACCCGAGCGAAATTGCCCCCGTGGCGCGAAACTGAAACAATTTGGCCGAAACACGCTGACGCAAGAGAGCGTGCGAGGGACTGAAAATGTTCGCAGAAAAAATTATAGGCACCGCCTCCACTAGTTCTGCCCCAAATTGAACCCTCCTCACCATCCTAGCCCCCCCCCCCTCCGGACCATGGCAGAATAACTGCCAGGAGAAGTTTATCTGTCAGGACAAGTAATCCTCGGCAGCCATTCTCGTGGAGGTTCTATTTGACAGGAGAATCATTGTCCTGACAGTTTATCTGCCCTTTAAAGAGACTTCTCCCGGCAGTTTTTTTTGTCCTTACATCAATGTTATGGTGTAGTGAGCACCACCCGATAATGTTGCCCTACGCCCGATGTCATCTCGCTAAGACGCGCTGCCACGCCAGTTTCCATCCCGCGCCTCCCCGCCACCACCGTCATCATGGAAGGTAATTTTTTTTATTTGTTTGAATGGCAATTTTTAGATATCAATTTGTTGATGTTTTGTAAATCGTGTTATATCAATGCGGATGCCAATTTAGTATGTCCATTTTCTATGCCATTGTCGATATAATTTTGCTATGTCAATTTGGTATGCAAATTGAATGGTAGGTGATTACATGGAGCAGCACTTTAATGCGGCCATGTTCATCTCCTCACCAAAGTGAATAAGTCCTCCAATGATGACCCAGACAGATATCCTCATCCAACGACAAGGACGTGAACACCGCCATCGACGATGCCGATGCAAAGATGTCCTCGTCTAGTGCACCCACCGTCGTCCGCGAGGTTGGGCCTTCACCTTGGGACGTCCCCACGTGGTACAAAGGTAGATGATTGATACCTTGGCTGATTAGCACGCACAATTGGAGAGTATAAGACCGGGCAGACCCGATAAGTCCCACTTTACAACCGCACCCCCCATTTGTTTCCCCAAAATCTGCACAAACCCATGCAAACTACGTAGATCATCATAGAGCACATGAACATAGCAATCCAACATAGATAGAACATATAAACATATCAATCCAACATAGACACGGGATTAAAAGTTACTACAATCTGATCCAAAAGCGCCTGAAAGAGTTTATCACTTAACTAGCAATAGATAAAGCTTTAAATTAAGAGAGAGAGAGAGGGGGGGGGGTAGTATTTCACCCCCTCCTCACCCGACACTCTCCCATGGGGGTCTCGGGAGCGGGGGGCTGTCCTCGGTGTAGGTGTTGGCGGCAGGCGGAGCATCGTCATTCATCATGTCGTTGTCCGAGAAGGAGGAGCCGATGATCCCCGCCATGCGCCAGACGGCGTGGTTCTGCTCTGCTGCGAGCCATGTTGCTCTCTCCGCTGCCAATGCCTTTTGCATCGCCAAATGCTGGGACTCCTCGAGCCCTATGCGTAGCGTCGCCGCATTTTTGCGGCGATGTTGGCGGGCGTCCGTCTCCGCGTATGTGTAGAAGCCGCGGATGGCATCGCAGAGGGCCTCTTCGTCGTCGCTGACGGGGAAGGGGGGAGGGGGCAGCAGCTCCGGCGTGGATCTGCAAGGCCTGCACTTGGAGCGGCTGGCAGCTGCCTCCACTGCCCTCTTCCTTATGTGTCGATACACGTGGCTGCCTTGCAGGCACGAGCACCTAGCAGTGCTCGGGAGGAGCAGCTGCTGGCAGTGTTGGGTGCCACTGGCATGGACCGCGTCGTGCGGCCGTAAGGCGCCGCGGAGCTGCAGTTGCCCACCCGGGCCTTTGTCGATGCCGTGGATGAGGAGCTCCGACCCCGGTCCATCCGTGACCGATGAAGGGCAATGCGGAGCGCTAGCTCCTCATTGTTTGGCATAGACAAGCTCAAGGAGTCCGCAACAAGCTTCTCCAAGTCGATGGAGTCAGAATCGCTGCCGGATCCATTCCTGACCATGGCGGAGGGGATGGGATAGGGCGGGGAGAGGAAGGGGAGGAGATGGAAGTGAAGTGGAGCGGAGAGGTGGACTAGGGGTTGGTCATCTGACTTCGGGTATTTGTGGGGACATGGATGGGGATGGTGTGGGCCACAGTGGGCTGGTCCGACGTGGCGGACACATCCGAGCCTCCCAATATCCGCCCCAGATATGGGCTGGATATGATGGATGCCGGTCAGCCCGGACGTATAGGGCCCGTATGAGGGGTGTAGCCGGTCAGCCCGGACGTATAGGGACCGTATGAGGGGTGTAGCTGGATCGAGTTTTTGTGACTGGTCACTAACCGGGTCGTCCGCCCGGACGGGAGCGTTTGAGGAGTCCACCTATAGATGCTCTAAGCGGTGGCTTGACTCGTTCAAGGGGAAGTATAGTAGAGAAGTGATTCCTTTGAACTTTGATGATGCTTTTGTTGAACTGTTTTGTGATGTCATATGAGTTGTTGAATTATTGACCTATGTGACTTCATGTCTCTTAATGAGGTTCACTACTACTCGTATGTGCGAACTTGTGAGTGTCATGGTGTTTGAAATGAAGTTCAAATCGTGTCATGACTGTCATAATATTAGGAAACTACCTTAATTAACTCATATTTTGTTGATGAGTAGAACACGCTACTCTGAACATGACCTAACTCTTCTACAGACAGTTTTTTGATCACTAGAGTTCAGGTAAGAGGCTGGGAACCGGAGCGAGAAGTAGGACGTGGAGAACATAGCCTAGGCAGTGAAACATTGGGTGGTTCCCATGAGGTTTTTTGTGTTATATCCAATGAAAAGAATAGCGCACTATAGAAAATAGTGCCGCCCTTAAAAATATACTATTAGCGTGTTATAGCGCGCTGTAGCGTGCTATTAGCGAGATATTATACACTGATCAATTTAGCGAGACAATTATCTACACACTATAGCTCTATTTTTTTCAGTGGTTATATCTCAAAAAGAGTGTGCGGCGCGGCTGCTTACCAGGAAATGGAACACTGACGGAGACAACAGAGCAAAGAATGCCAAGTGGCGTGTCACTTGGAAGGCCGCACACAACCGGATGTGGTCATGCGACAATGGCAACCTCGTGATCCCATGGAATGGAGGCAAACCGCTAATGGCGCCAAGCCTAACTGCCAGGCCGTTCCCCCTTCCCTCCCCTCGCCTCTCCGGCGCCAAGGTGATCAGCGCTCAATCTCTCTCAAGCACTCGTTCTGCATCCTTTGTTTGATTCCCTCCTGGTTGTATCCTCCCCTCCTCCTCTCTGTCTTCCTGCAGAGCCATCGCCTCCTCCTCGGCGTCAGATGCGGCTCCGGCTCCGGCTCTCCCGGAAGCGGCGATGACGACGCACCGCCGGTCGTCAGGGCGGCGGTCAGCGCCGCCACTGAGCTCCTCAGGGCCCTCTCTCCCAAGAAGCCAAGGCAAGCTGTCGAAGCCGTCGACGCAGAGTTGGAGTCGCCTCGCAGCGTCGAGGAAGTGGTGGCTGTTCTTGAAGCCGACTACCGGCGTGCTTATTTCCTTACTGGTATGTGATTTGCGGTACGGACATCAGGACATTGATGATTTGCATAGCAGATTTTCTTCTACTCAACGCGTGTGACGGTCAAAGGAAACTGAAGGAAGTTAATCTGCACATTCAGAGCAATTGTCTTTCGATTTTTGTGTCATTTGAGTGGCCGATGTGCTCAGGACTGCATCGATTTCAGGGAACTTCACTTTGGGCATATATGCTGAAGATTGCTTGTTTGAAGACCCGACGATAAAGTTCCGTGGTACGCATCAAATGCAAATAATACTAAAATAGTACCTAGATCGATGCATCCTTATCCGCCAAGAACTAACTTTCGTATACCATTGTACTCCGTAGGAAGGTCTAGATACTCCCAGAATCTGGATTTGTTAGTGCCCTTCTTCGACAGCCCTTCGCTCCAACTTGAAAATATAGACAAGGTAAGCTTTTTTTGCCTTCCCATGCAGTTTTGCTTTGCCTAATTAGATTGTACATTTTCTGTTACTAAACTGCAAAAGGAATTGTGATGTACCAGATATGTGTCTCGTTTTTGAAGTACTTGTCATTTGTGCTAAACTGTAAACATAAAACCATCTTCTTGTTTGGTTAATGTTGGCATTTGTGAAGTTTCTCATGGTATGTGGCTTACACCAAAGTTTGTTTAGCACATGCTTTTTCGCTACTCTCTGCACTCTTGAAAATCATGAATGCAGGGTTTGAGGGTCGACACAAAGTTTATCATAGCAACATGGACATTAAGGTGCCTCATCGACATCACATTATGATCCATTACTGAATACATTCTAGATATGTCTTTGTTTCTTCTGATCATGACCGTTGTTTACCGTTGTTTTTTCCCTTTGGCTTTTTGAGACTAATGTTTCTACACTACTTTCAGGACGTATTTGAAGCTCCCGTGGAGGCCCCTCATCGCCATAAGAGGGAATACAACATACGATTTAGATGAAGAATATAAGGTAGTAATTAAGGGAGATAAAATAAACCATGTAAACTCATTCATCCATCCCTTATTTCACACTATCAGTCAGATTTCAAAGGTTGCACTACGTTTCAGGTCGTTAGGCACGCAGAGAGTTGGGACGTGTCTCCGCTGGAAGCGATCAGATAGTTATTCGTCTCGGCTTCGAAGCATGGCAAGTGAACTTTGGAACAATTGATTATATCACAAAACCCACGGAAACCCACGACGAGCTTGTGTGCTTAAGTAATTCTGTAGTTATCTCTACTATTAAAGGGGAGTTTGTAAGTCATTTGTCTCCCTCCCATGGCCCCACCAATTGAAGGATCTTCCCATGATTCTATATTTCTTTTTACCAACCGCAACCCCACCGAGTTCGGCAAGTGGTGATTCAATCACATCTTCTTTGTTTCTTAGTATGCACTCATGTGATCCAGTGCCATAAAAACAAATCTATCATCAATCAAAAATTGTCTCCAGCAGCCCGTGGATCCACAACCATACATGGCAAATCTACCTATCTACACCATATCAGAACTTTGGGAGGAAGGTTTGAAGGAAATATGCCCTAGAGGCAATAATAAAGTTGTTATTTTATATTTCCTTATTCATGATAAATGTTTATTATTCATGCTAGAATTGTATTAACCGAAAACTTGATACATGTGTGAATACATAGAAAAAATACCGTGTCCCTAGTATGCCTCTACTTGACTAGCTCGTTGATCAAAGGCGGTTAAGTTTCCTAGCCATAGACATGTGTTGTCATTTGATGAACGTGATCACATCACTAGGAGAATGATGTGATGGACAAGACCCATCCGTTAGCTTAGCATAATGATCATTCAGTTTTATTGCTACTGCTTTCTTCATGTCAAATACATATTCCTCTGACTATGAGATTATGCAACTCCCGGATACCGGAGGAATGCCTTGTGTGCTATCAAACGTCACAATCTAATGGGTGATTATAAAGATGCTCTACAGGTATCTCCGAAGGTGTTTGTTGGGTTGGCATAGATCAAGATTAGGATTTGTCACTCCGAGTATCAGAGAGGTATTTCTGGGCCCTCCCAGTAATGCACATCATAAGAAGCCTTGCAAGCAATGTGACTAATGAGTTATTTACGGGATGATGCATTACGGAATGAGTAAAGAGACTTTCCAGTAACGAGATTGAACTAGGTATAAAGATACCGACGATCGGATCTCGAGCAAGTAACATACCGATGACAAAGGGAATAACGTATGTTGTCATAACGGTTCGACTGATAAAGATCTTCGTAGAATATGTAGGATCCAATATGAGCATCCAGGTTTCGCTATTGGTTATTGACCGGAGAGGTGTCTTGGTGATGTCTACATAGTTCTCGAACCCGTAGGGTCCGCACGCTTAACGTTCGATGACGATTGTATTATATGAGTTATGTGATTTGGTGACCGGATATTGTTCGGAGTCCCGGATGAGATCACATACATGACGAGGAGTCTCGAAATGGTTTAGAGGTAAAGGTTGATATATTGGATGATAGTATTCAGACACCAGAAGTGTTCTGGAATGTATCAGGTACATATCAGA
>NC_041381.1:567417978-567467504 GCF_002162155.2 Triticum dicoccoides | reverse complement strand
GCCATAGGAGGGAGGCACACCAGCCCACAAAGGGTGGCGCCCCCCTCCAAGGAAGGAGGCTGAATAGGATTAGGGGAGGGGGCGGCGCCCCCCTCTTTCCTTCTCCCCGTCTCTATTTTCCCCTCTTTCCCCCTCCGATAAAAGGAAAGGGGGGACAAATCCAACTAGGAGCCCAAGTAGGATTCCTCCTACTTTGGCGCTCCTAGGGCTGGCTCCCCCTCCCTCCTTTATATACGTGGGGAGGGGGCGCCTAGAACACACATCAATTGTTCCTAGCCGTGTGCAGCGCGCCCCTCCACAGTTTACGCCTCCGGTCATATTCTCACGGTGCCTAGGCGAAGCCTTGTGCGGATCACTTAGCCATCACCGTCACCACGTGGTCGTGCTGACGAAACTCATCTACTTCGTCGACACTCTACTGGATCAAGAGCTCGAGGGATGTCATCGCACTGAACGTGTGCAGAACTCGGAGGTGCCGTACGTTCGGTACTTGATCGGTTCAACGAGAAGAAGTTCGAATACATCAACCACGTTAAGTAAACGCTTCCGCTTTTGGTCTACGAGGGTACGTTGACACATTCTCCCCTTATCGTTGCTATGCATCTCCTAGATAAATCTTGTGTGAGCGTAGGAATTTTTTTGAAATTACATGCTACGTTTCCCAACAGTGGCATCTGAGCCAGGTCTATGCGTAGATGATATGCACGAGTAGAACACAAAGAGTTGTGGGCAGTGATCGTCATACTGCTTACCACCAATGTCTTATTTTTATTCGGCGGTAATGTTGGATGAAGCGGCCCGGACCAACCTTACATGACCACGTTCATGAGACCGGTTCCACCAATAGACATGCAACTAGTTTTGCATAAAGGTGGCTGGCGGGTGTCTATTTCTCCAACTTTAGTTGAATCAGATTTGACTGCGATCAGTCCTTGGTGAAGGTTAAAACAACAAACTTGATAAATCATCGTTGTAGTTCTGTGCCGTAGGTATGAACGGTTCTTGCTAGAAGCCCGTAGCAGCCACGTAAAACTTGCAACAACAAAGTAGAGGACGTCTAACTTTTTTTTGCAGGGCATGCTGTGATGTGATATGGTCAAGACATGATGTGATATACATTATTGTACGAGATGATCATGTTTTTTAAAAGTTATCGACAACTGGCAGGAGCCTTATGGTTGTCGCTTTATTGTATGAAATGCAAATGCCATGTACTTGCTTTACTTTATCACGAAGAGGTAGCGATAGTTGTAGAAGCAATAGTTGGCGAGACGACCACGACAGGTGTCGAGCCGGTGACAATGGAAATCATGACGTTGCTTTGCTGATGGACATCAAAAGCACAAATGATGATGGCCATATCATGTCACATATTTTGACTGCATGTGATGTTTATCTTTATGGATCTTATTTTGCTTAGTACGGCGGTAGCATTATAAGATAATACCTTAACTAAAATTTCAAGGTATAAGTGTTCTCCCCGAGTATGCACCGTTGTGAAAGTTCTTCGTGCTGAGACACCACGTGATGATCGGGTGTGATAAGCTCTACGTTCACATGCAACGGGTGCAAGCCAGTTTTGCACATGCGGAATACTCAGGTTAAACTTGACGAGCCTAGCATGTACAGACATGGTGTAGGATCGAAAGTATGTCTAGAGGGGAGGTGATTAGACTACTTGACCAAATAAAAATCTAGCCTTTTCCCAATTTGAAGTCTTGGAAGATTTTAGCAACTTAGCACTAGTCAAGCAATCAACCTACACATGCAATTCTAAGAGTATAGCAACGGAATGTAAATCATTGCATATGAAGGTAAAGGGGAGGAGTTTGGAGGGAGCAAATGCAATGTAAACATGGAGATTTTTGGTGTGGTTCCGATAGGTGGTGCTATCGTAGATCCACATTGATGGAGACTTCAACCCACGATGGGTAACGGCTGCACGAGGGGATCCACCCACGAAGGGTCCACAAAGAAGCAACCTTGTCTATCCTACCATGGTCATCGCCCATGAAGGACTTGCCTCACTTGGGTAGATCTTCACGAAGTAGGCGATCTCCTTGCCCTTACAAACTCCTTGGTTCAACTCTACAATCTTGACGGAGGCTCCCAAGTGACACCTAACCAATCTAGGAGACACCACACTCCAAAAGGTAATAGATGCTGTGTTGATGGTGAACCCCTTGCTATTGTGCTTCAAATGATAGTCTCCCCAACACTCAACTCTCTCTCATAGATTTGGCTATGGTGGAAAGATGATTTGAGTGGAGAGCAACTTGGGGAAGGCTAGAGATCAAGATTCTTGCGCTTGGATTGGAATGTCTTGGTCTCAACACATGAGCAGGTGGTTCTCTCTCGAAAAATGAATGCTGGAAGTGTAGGCACGTTCTGATGGATCTCTCCACGAATGAAGAGTGGGTGGAGGGGTATATATAGCCTCCACACAAAATCTAACCGTTACACACAGATTCCCAAACTCGGTGAGACCGAATGGTGAAACTCGGTCAGACCGATTCAGTGAACGTTAGGCTTTTCGGTGGGACCGACATGATCAACTCGGTGGGACCGATGTGCTAGGTTGGGGCATAACTTGATCTCGGTGAGACCGATCACATGAACTCGGTGGGACCGATTTCAGTAATAGGCAAACAAAGAGTTGGTCAGGAAAATTCGGTGGGACCGATCGCTCATTTTGGCTAGGCCAAAACGTTATGAAAAGGAAACATGGAGTTTGCATTGCGAACTCGGTGGGACCGATCGCTCATTTCGGTGAGACCGAAACATTATGAAGGGAAATAGAGAGTTTGCAATCCCATCTCAGTGAGACCGAGATCCCTATCGGTAGATCGAAGTGATTAGGGTTTGTGGCAGTGGCTATGTCAAATGAACTCGGTGGCGCCGGATAGATCAAATCGGTGGGGCCAAGTTTGACTTTAGGTTTAGGACATATGTGGATATGAGAAAGTGGTTGAGGGTTTTGGAGCATATCACTAAGCATTTTGAGCAAGTAAGCCATTAAGCAACACCTCATCTCCTTTTAATAGTATTGGTTTTCCTATGGACTCAATGTGATCTTAGATCACTTAAATGAAAATGTAGAGTCTTGAGATTTTCGCCAATATGTGTCCTTAGCATTTTGATGGGTCCACATCTCTAGTCCATGCCATGCCAATCATTGAACTTTTTGAAATGATCATCTTGAAAGAGTATTAGTTCAATGAGCTATATGTTGTTAAGAATTACCAAAACCACCCAGGGATTAGTTGCACTTTCAATCTCCCCTTTTTTTGTAATTGATGACAACATATAGATCAAAGCTTCGACAAATGATAATAAGAATGAAATACATCATCGCTTTGAGAAGTATGCGATAATCAAGAGCTCCCCCTAAATTTGTGCATTATTTAAAAGTTGCTTTTGAATGCAAATGCACAAACAATTAGGATCATGGGTTACTCTTCCATGTCACATACATCTTGGTGGAGCACTCAAAATGATAAAATATGGAACATGCACTCATCACCAAGGCAAAGTGTGAATGATCATACATAAGAGATAGAGAATATCATCATCCAAGCACAAACGTTAAGTATGATATGATCAAACACATGACCGTACAAGTATCTCACACACATAACCATAAAGTGTCAACCAAGCAAGCAAGCAAATAAGTAGCAAAAAGAGCCAAAAAGAAGAAAAGATCTCTCTCTCTCTCTCTCTCTCTAAGCCTATGATCTATACACTTTCTCCCCCCTTGGCAACAAGTTACCAAAAAGCTTGAAAATGCATAGTGTAATGCGGCTCTCTAAGCTTGATCTTCGGGGGGTGGTGTTGAGAGAACTCCAAGGACCAATGCATCTATTGAAGTTGTTGGAGTTGGTGGAGTTGCAACCAGAGGGGCAACTGAAGCTATGGCTGCAGGTTCTGACGCAGTAGCTCTTGTGTCTATCACTGGCACTGCTGCAGATCTCTATGACCTAGGCACTCTCTGAAATGCCTCTGTGGTAGCTTTCCCTTTCCTCTCTTCAGCTTCTTCTTAGAGCTTCTCAACAGCTGTTTGCATTTCTGTCACCATCAAGTCAAGATTATAGAACTTTGTTTCAATGATCCTCTCTAGGCTCTCTTGATTCTGAGTCAGGGTGGCCAATCCTTTCTCAATCCTCAAAGTGGCTTGAATAAGATATCCAAGTTGATCTTGCTTTGACTTGAGGAAAACCTGTGAAGCCTCTTCAGCACTTGGCATCTTGGCTGCCTTCTCGGCTTTTGCTTTCTCCCTCTTCTCTTGAGCCTCTACTGATGTGGGATCTTCAACATTCATGACAACTATGTTGTCCTCAAAGTCAGGCCTCAAGGGAAGGTGTTCTTTATCCAACAAGTACACACCTTTGCTCATCTTGGAGTTAATTAGCATCTGGATGTGTGGAGCATACCCACATGATCTTTTCTGGCCAGCAGCTGTTCTCTTGATGGTCTCAACAATCAAACTCATCACTTAAACTTCTCGGGCAAATCAAATAACTGAAGCAAGTTGATGGAGTGGCCTTTGATCATCCTGTGATCTCCTGATTTGGGCAACAAGGTGTGCCTCAAAATGGTGTTCATGGTGGCCAATCCTGACATCAGATAGTATACTGAGCCTAGATTATGTGTCTCCAAGGCCTTGTTAGGTATCTCCTTGTACATGTTGGTCATGGAGTTGTGGTCCTTCTTGCGCTCAGCATAGACATCAATGTCTTTCTCAGCTTATTCAGGGGCATTAATGAGCTTAGCCCACTCAGCAACAGAAGACTGGTACCTAGTACCTTCAGACATCCAAACGATCTTGCCATCAGGGCAGAAGTGAGCTGTTGAATAGAACTACATGATAAGCTCACCATTCCACTTGGTCAATTTCTGACCAACAAAGGTGTCAACTCCATTGAGTCTAAAGCTCTCATGCACTCCATGGAAATGCTCTTCATTGGCATCAATGTATTTCCAGTCCACCCACTTCATGTCACACACACTGGGCTTCTCATCTAGGAGCACAATTTCATAGAAGTCATGATGTTCCTTAGTGTGAAACATGTAGTCCACAGCAGTTCTTATCCTCACAGCATAGGGATCTGCTTGTCTCCATAATCTGAGACCCGCATCATTTATCTCCTTCAAATTCTCAGCCACTGGATGATTGTCATCATGATCAGGTATCTTTGGCTTCAAATTTCTGAGCACTTGGTCTTCTTCTTCTTCTTCTTCTTCAATCTCAGACACTGGGGCCTTTTTCTTTTCTGCAGCAGGAATGTTTCTAGTGCTTCTCTTTGGTGCAGACTTGGAAGTTTGAGCTGGAGCTTTGGGGGCAGTCTTGGGCTTTGAAGGAGCAGCCCCAGACTTGATGGCATCCCCCATCAGCTTCTGAGACTTGGCGGGAGGTGCATCTTGCTCTTCCTCCTCTTTTGTAGAATCTCTCACCATAGATGGCTTTCCAATCACTCTGGCAATAGTTTTCCTGACCCTTTCCTTTCTTTTCTTCCCATCACCATATTCTCTTGTCTCAATGGGTAAACTCCATAGTTTCTTGTGTTGATGCTCTAGCTTTTGACATTGGCACTCTTCTGGCAGGAGCTTTCTTCTTCATGCCTGGCCTGGTGTTAGTGTTGGGGAACATAGTAATAATTCAAAAAAATTCCTATGTGACACCAAGATCAATCTAGGAGATGCTAGAAACGAGAGAGAGAGAGAGAGAGAGAGAGAGAGAGGGAGTGCATCTTCATACCCTTGAAGATCGCTAAGCGGAAGCGTTACAAGAACGCGATTGATGGAGTCGTACTCGCAGCGATTCAAATCGCGGAAGATCCGATCTAGCGCCAAACGGTCGGTGCCTCCGCGTTCAACACACGTACAGCCCGAGGGCGTCTCCTCTTACTTGATCCAGCAAGGGGAGAGGAGAAGTTAAGGGAGAGCTCCGGCAGCACGACGGCATGGTGGTGGTGCTTGTGGTTCTCCTGCAGGGCTTCACCAAGCACTACGGAGCACGAGGGGGTGTTGGAGGAGGGAGGGGCTGCGCCATGGGAAGGGTGTGGCTGCCCTTTCCCTTCCTCATTATATATAGGGGGAAGGGGGAGGAGGAGGCATCCTAGGGATTCCCTAGGGGAGGGGCAGCGGCCACAGGGGAAACCCTAGATGGGTTTGGGTGCCCCCACCCTTAGGAAACTTGCCCCCCCAAGCCGGGAGGGGCGGCTGCCCTAGGGGAGGTGCCCGCACCTCTCCAGGTTACGTGAGATGGGGTGGGAGGGGCGCACAGCCCCTTAGTGGGCTGTTGTGCCCCCTCCCACTACTAGGGAAAAGCTTATACACATACGCTTACTAGTAGCGAGGGTTAAAAACCCTTGCTACTGCTACTTACTAGTAGCGCAGGTTTTTAAACCTCGCAACTACTAAGTTGATAGCAGTAGCGCGGGTTTTTCACCCTCACTACTACTAAGCGATCTCTACCTCGCTACTACTAAGTTGATAGCAGTTGCAATCGGAGGGGCAACTGAAGCTATGGCTGCAGGTTCTGACACAGTAGCTCTTGTGTCTATCACTGGCACTGCTGCAGATCTCTATGACCTAGGCACTCTCTGAAATGCCTCTGTGGTAGCTTTCCCTTTCCTCTCTTCAGCTTCTTCTTAGAGTTTCTCAACAGCTGTTTGCATTTCTGTCACCTTCAAGTCACCTCTATAGGCTCTCTTGATTCTGAGTCAGGGTGACCAATCCTTTCTCAATCCTCAAAGTGTCTTGAATAAGATATCCAAGTTGATCTTGCTTTGACTTGAGGAAAACTTGTGAAGCCTCTTCATCACTTGGCATCTTGGCCGCCTTCTCGGATTTTTCTTTCTCCCTCTTCTCTTGAGCCTCTACTGATGTGGGATCTTCAACATTCATGACAACTATGTTGTCCTCAAAGTCAGGCCTCAAGGGAAGGTGTTCTTTATCCAACAAGTACACACCTTTGCTCATCTTGGAGTTAATTAGCATCTGGATGTGTGGAGCATACCCACATGATCTTTTCTGGCCAGCAGCTGTTCTTTTGATGGTCTCAACAATCAAACTCATCACTTAAACTTCTCGGGCAAATCAAATAACTGAAGCAAGTTGATGGAGTGGCCTTTGATCATCCTGTGATCTCCTGATTTGGGCAACAAGGTGTGCCTCAAAATGGTGTTCATGGTGGCCAATCCCGACATCATATAGTATACTGAGCCTAACTTATGTGTCTCCAAGGCCTTGTTAGGTATCTCCTTATACATGTTGGTCACGGAGTTGTGTTCCTTCTTGCGCTCAGCATAGACATCAATGTCTTTCTCAGCTTATTCAGGGGCATTAATGAGCTTAGCCCACTCAACAACAGAAGACTGGTACCTAGTACCTTCAGACATCCAAACGATCTTGCCATCAGGGCAGAAGTGAGCTGTTGAATAGAACTGCATGATAAGCTCACCATTCCACTTGGTCAATTTCTAACCCACAAAGGTGTTAACTCCATTGAGTCTGAAGCTCTCATGCACTCCATGGAAATGCTCTTCATTGGCATCAATGTATTTCCAGTCCACCCACTTCATGTCACACACAATGGGCTTCTCATCTAGGAGCACAATTTCATAGAAGTCATGATGTTCCTTAGTGTGAAACATGTAGTCCACATCAGTTCTTATCCTCACAGCATAGGGATCTGCTTGTCTCCATAATCTGAGACCCGCATCCTTTATCTCCTTCATATTCTAAGCCACTGGATGATTGTCATCATGATCAGGTATCTTTGGCTTCAATTTTCTGAGCACTTGGGCTTCCTCTTCTTCTTCTTCAATCTCAGACACTGGGGCCTTTTTCTTTTCTGCAGCAGGAATGTTTCTAGTGCTTCTCTTTGGTGCAGACTTGGAAGTTTGAGCTGGAGCTTTGGGGGCAGTCTTGGGCTTTGAAGGAGCAGCCCCAGACTTGATGGCATCCCCCATCAGCTTCTGAGACTTTGCGGGAGGTGCATCTTGCTCTTCCTCCTCCTCTTCTGCAGAATCTCTCACCATAGATGGCTTTCCAATCACTCTGGCAATAGTTTTCCTGACCCTTTCCTTTCTTTTCTTCCCATCACCATATTCTCTTGTCTCAATGGGTAAACTCCAAAGTTTCTTGTGTTGATGCTCTAGCTTTTGACATTGGCACTCTTCTGGCAGGAGCTTTCTTCTTCATGCCTGGTCTGGTGTTAGTGTTGGGGAACATAGTAATAATTCAAAAAAATTCCTATGTGACACCAAGATCATCTAGGAGATGCTAGAAACGAGAGAGAGAGACAGAGAGAGAGAGAGAGAGAGAGAGAGAGAGAGAGAGGGAGTGCATCTTCATACCCTTGAAGATCACTAAGCGGAAGCGTTACAAGAACGCGATTGATGGAGTCGTACTCGCAGCGATTCAAATCGCGGAAGATCCGATCTAGCGCCAAACGGTAGGTGCCTCCGCGTTCAACACACGTACAGCCCGAGGACGTCTCCTCCTTCTTGATCCAGCAAGGGGAGAGGAGAAGTTGAGGGAGAGCTCCGGCAGCACGACGGCATGGTGGTGGTGCTTGTGGTTCTCCTGCAGGGCTTCGCCAAGCACTACGGAGCAGGAGGGGGTGTTGGAGGAGGGAGGGGCCGCGCCATGGGAAGGGTGTGGCTGCCCTTTCCCTTCCTCATTATATATAGGGGGAAGGGGGAGGAGGAGGCATCCTAGGGATTCCCTAGGGGAGGGGCAGCGGCCACAGGGGAAACCCTAGATGGGTTTGGGTGCCCCCACCCCTAGGAATCTTGCCCCCCAAGCCGGGAGGGGCGGCTGCCCTAGGGGAGGCGCCCCCACCTCTCCAGGTTACGTGAGATGGGGTCGGAGGGGCGCACAGCCCCTTAGTGGGCTATTGTGCCCCCTCCCCTTGGCCCATAAGGCCCCCCAACGCTTGTCGGGGCCTCCGAAACCCCGTTCATACACGCTGGTCGTCACCCGGTACCCCAGGAATAATTCCGGACTCCAATACCCTTCGTCCAATATATTGATCTTCACCTCCGGACCATTCCGTAGTTCCTCGTGATGTCCGGGTGTTGGAGAACGTTGCAGAAAATATAAATTTTCCTACGGTTTCACCAATATCCATCTATGAGTTCATCTAAGCAACGAGTGATAGGAGAGAGATGCATCTACATACCACTTTGTAGATCGCGTGCGGAAGCGTTCAAGAGAACGGGGTTGAGGTAGTCATTCTCGTCGTGATCCTATCAGCGGAGATCCTAGCGCCGAACGGACGGCACCTCCGCGTTCAACACACGTACGGTCAGCGTGACGTCTCCTCCGTCTTGATCCAGCAAGGGGGAAGGAGAGGTTGATGAAGATCCAGCAGCACGATGGCGTGGTGGTGGATGCAGCAGAACTCCGGCAGGGCTTCGCCAAGCTATTGTCGGAGGAGGAAGAGGTGTAGCAGGGGGAGGGAGGCGCCAAGACACAGGGTGCGGCTGCCCTCCCTCCCCCCTCCTTTATATAGGCCCCCAGGGGGGCGCCGGCCCTGGGAGATCTAATCTCCCAAGGGGGGCGGCGGCCAGGGGGGTGGAGTGCCCCCCAAGGCAAGTGGGGCGCGCCCCCCACCTAGGGTTTCCAACCCTAGGCGCAGGGGGGCCCAAGGGGGGCGCACCAGCCCACTAGGGGCTGGTTCCCCTCCCACTTCAGCCCATGGGGCCCTCCGGGATAGGTGGCCCCACCCGGTGGACCCCCGGGACCCTTCCGGTGGTCCCGGTACAATACCGGGTGACCCCGAAACTTTCCCGATGGCCGAAACAGCACTACCTATATAATTCTTTACCTCCGGACCATTCCGGAACTCCTTGTGACATCCGGGATCTCATCCGGGACTCCGAACAACATTCGGTTTGCTGCATACTCATATTCATACAACCCTAGCGTCACTGAATGTTAAGTGTGTAGACCCTACGGGTTCGGGAGACATGCAGACATGACCGAGACGGCTCTCTGGTCAATAACCAACAGCGGGATCTGGATACCCATGTTGGCTCCCACATACTCCTCGATGATCTCATCGGATGAACCACGATGTCAAGGATTCAAGCAACCCCGTATACTATTCCCTTTATCAGACGGTATGTTATTTGCCCGAGATTCGATCGTCGGTATCCCAATACCTTGTTCAATCTCATTACCGGCAAGTCACTTTACTCGTACCATAATGCATGATCCCACTTCAGCCCATGGGGCCCTCCGGGATAGGTGGCCCCACCCGGTGGACCCCCGGGACCCTTCCGGTGGTCCCGGTACAATATCGGGTGACCCCGAAACTTTCCCGATGGCCGAAACAGCACTTCCTATATATAATTCTTTACCTCCGGACTATTTCGGAACTCCTCGTGACGTCCGGGATCTCATCCGGGACTCTGAACAACATTCGGTTTGCTGCATACTCATATTCATACAACCCTAGCGTCACCGAACCTTAAGTGTGTAGACCCTACGGGTTCGGGAGACATGCAGACATGACCAAGACGGCTCTCCGGTCAATAACCAACAGCGAGATCTGGATACCCATGTTGGCTCCCACATACTCCTCGATGATCTCATCGGATGAACCACGATGTTGAGGATTCAAGCAACCCCGTATACTATTCCCTTTATCAGACGGTATGTTACTTGCCCGAGATTCGATCGTCGGTATCCCAATACCTCGTTCAATCTCGTTACCGGCAAGTCACTTTACTCGTACCGTAATGCATGATCCCGTGACCAGACACTTGGTCACTTTGAGCTCATTATGATGATGCACTACCGAGTGGGCCCAGTGATACCTCTCCGTAATACGGAGTGACAAATCCCAGTCTCGATCCGTGTCAACCCAACAGACACTTTCGGAGATACCTGTAGTGCACCTTTATAGTCACTCAGTTACGTTGTGACATTTGGTACACCCAAAGCACTCTTACGATATCCGGGAGTTACACGATCTCATGGTCTAAGGAAGATATACTTGACATTGGGAAATCTCTAGCAAAACGAACTACACGATCTTGTGCTATGCTTAGGATTGGGTCTTGTCCATCACATCATTCTCCCAATGATGTGATCCCGTTATCAACGACATCCAATGTCCATAGTCAGGAAACCATGACTATCTATTGATCAACGAGCTAGTCAACTAGAGGCTCACTAGGGACATGTTGTGGTCTAAGTATTCACACGTGTATTACGATTTCCGGATAATACAATTATAGCATGAATAAAAGACAACTATCATGAACAAAGAAATATAATAATAATCCTTTTATTATTGCCTCTAGGGCATATTTCCAACAGTCTCCCACTTGCACTAGAGTGAATAATCTAGTTACATTGTGATGAATCGAACACCCATAGAGTTCTGGTGTTGATCATGTTTTGCTCGCGGAAGAGGTTTAGTCAACGGATCTGCGACATTCAGATCCGTGTGTACTTTGCAAATATCTATGTCTCCATCTTGAACATTTTCACGGATGGAGTTGAAACGACGCTTGATGTGCCTGGTCTTCTTGTGAAACCCGGGCTCCTTGGCAAGGGCAATAGCTCCAGTGTTGTCACAGAAGAGTTTGATTCGCCCTGACGCATTGGGTATGACTCCTAGGTCGGTGATGAACTCCTTCATCCATATTGCTTCATGCGCTGCCTCCGAGGCTGCCATGTACTCCGCTTCACATGTAGATCCCACCACGACGCTCTGCTTGCAACTGCACCAGCTCACTGCTCCACGATTCAACATATACACGTATCCGGTTTGTGACTTAGAGTCATCCAGATCTGTGTCGAAGCTAGCGTCGACGTAACCCTTTACGACGAGCTCTTCGTCACCTCCATAAACGAGAAACATGTCCTTTATCCTTTTCAGGTACTTCAGGATATTCTTGATCTCTATCTAGTGTTCCTTGCCGGGATTACTTTGGTACCTTCCTACCAAACTTACGACAAGGTTTACATCAGGTCTGGTACACAGCATGGCATACATAATAGATCCTATGGCTGAGGCATAGGGGATGACACTCATCTCTTCTTTATCTTTTGCCGTGGTCGGGCATTGAGCCGAGCTCAATCTCACACCTTGCAATACAGGCAAGAACCCTTTCTTGGACTGATCCATTTTGAACTTCTTCAAAATCTTATCAAGGTATGTGCTTTGTGAATGACCTATGAGGCGTCTCGATCTATCCCTATAGATTCTGATGCCTAATATGTAAGCAGCTTCTCCAAGGTCCTTCATTGAAAAACACTTATTCAAGTAGGCCGTAATGCTGTCCAAGAATTCTATATCATTTCCCATCAAAAGTATGTCATCTACATATCATATGAGAAATGCTACAGAGCTCCCACTCACTTTCTTGTAAACGCAGGCTTCTCCATAAGTCTGCATAAACCCAAACGCTTTGATCATTTCATCAAAGCGAATGTTCCAACTCTGAGATGCTTGCACCAGCCCATAAATGGATCGTTGGAGCTTGCATACTTTGTTAGCATTCTTAGGATCGACAAAACCTTCCGGTTGCATCATATACAGCTCTTCCTTAAGATAACCGTTAAGGAATGCCGTTTTGACGTCCATCTGCCATATCTCATAATCATAGTATGCGGCAATTGCTAACATGATTCGGACGGACTTAAGCTTCGCTACGGGAGAGAAGGTCTCATCATAGTCAACTCCTTGAACTTGTCGATAACCCTTAGCAACAAGTCGAGCTTTATAGATGGTGACATTACCATCCGCGGCTGTCTTCTTCTTAAAGATCCATTTGTTTTCTATCGCTCGCCAATCATCGGGCAAGTCAGTCAAAGTCCATACTTTGTTTTCATACATGGATTCTATCTCGGATTGCATGGCTTCTAGCCATTTGTTGGAATCTGGGCCCGCCATCGCTTCTTCATTGTTCGAAGGTTCACCGTTGTCTAACAACATGATTTCCAGGACAGGGTTGCCATACCCCTCTGGTGTGGAACGTGTCCTCGTGGACCTACGAAGTTCAGTAGAAACTTGATCCGAAGTACGTTGATCATCATCATTAATTTCCTCTCCAATCGGTGTAGGCACCACAGGAACATTTTCTTGAGCTGCACTACTTTCCGGTTCGAGAGGTAGTACTTCATCGAGTTCTACTTTCCTCCCACTTACTCCTTTCGAGAGAAACTCCTTTTCCAGAAAGGATCCGTTCTTGGCAACAAAGATCTTGCCTTTGGATCTAAGGTAGAAGGTATGCCCAATGGTTTACTTGGGGTATCCTATGAAGACGCATTTTTTCGACTTGGGTTCAAGCTTTTCAGGTTGAAGTTTCTTGACATAAGCATCGCATCCCCAAACTTTTAGAAACGACAGCTTAGGTTTCTTCCCAAACCATAATTCATACGGTGTCGTCTCAACGGATTTAGACGGTGCCCTATTTAAAGTGAATGTAGCTGTCTCTAGAGCGTATCCCCAAAATGATAGCGGTAAATCGGTAAGAGACATCATAGATCGCACCATATCCAATAGAGTGCGATTACGATGTTCGGACACACCGTTACGCTGAGGTGTTCCAGGCGGCGTGAGTTGTGAAATGATTCCACATTTCCTTAAGTGCGTACCAAATTCGTGACTTAAATATTCTCCTCCACGATCTGATCGTAAGAATTTTATCTTTCGGTCACGTTGATTCTCTACTTCATTCTGAAATTCCTTGAACTTTTCAAAGGTCTCAGACTTGTGTTTCATCAAGTAGACATACCCATATCTACTTAAGTCATCAGTGAGAGTGAGAACATAACGATATCCTCCGCAAGCCTCAACGCTCATTGGACCACACACATCAGTATGTATGATTTCCAATAAGTTGGTTGCTCGCTCCATAGTTCCGGAGAACGGAGTCTTGGTCATTTTACTCATGAGGCATGGTTCGCATGTGTCAAATGATTCATAATCGAGAGGCTCTAAAAGTCCATCAGCATGGAGCTTCTTCATGCGCTTGACACCAATGTGACCAAGGCGGCAGTGCCACAAGTATGTGGGACTATTGTTATTAACTTTACATCTTTTGGTATTCACACTATGAATATGTGTAACATTACGTTCGAGATTCATTAAGAATAAACCATTGACCATCGGGGCATGACCATAAAACATATCTCTCATATAAATAGAACAACCATTATTCTCGGATTTAAATGAGTAGCCATCTCGTATTAAACGAGATCCAGATACAATGTTCATGCTCAAATTTGGCACTAAATAACAATTATTGAGGTTTAAAACTAATCCCGTAGGTATATGTAGAGGTAGCGTGCCGACGGCGATCACATCGACCTTGGAACCATTCCCGACGCGCATCGTCACCTCGTCCTTCGCCAGTCTCCGCTTATTCCGCAACTCCTGCTGTGAGTTACAAATATGAGCAACGGCACCGGTATCAAATACCCAGGAGTTACTACGAGTACTGGTAAGGTACACATCAATTACATGTATATCACATATACCTTTAGTGTTGCCGGCCTTCTTGTCCGCTAAGTATTTGGGGCAGTTCCGCTTCCAGTGACCCTTCCCTTTGCAATAAAAGCACTCAGTCTCAGGCTTGGGTCCATTCTTTGACTTCTTCCCGACAACTGGCTTACCGGGTGCGGCAACATCTTTGCCGTCCTTCTTGAAGTTCTTCTTACCCTTGCCCTTCTTGAACTTAGTGGTCTTATTGACCATCAACACTTGATGTTCTTTCTTGATTTCAACCTCTGCTGACTTCAGCATTGAAAATACTTCAGGAATGGTCTTCACCATCCCCTGCATATTGTAGTTCATCACAAAGCTCTTGTAGCTCGGTGGGAGCGACTGAAGGATTCTGTCAATGACCGCCTCATCCGGGAGGTTGATCTCCAGCTTGGACAGGCTGTTGTGCAACCCAGACATTTTGAGTATGTGCTCACTGACAGAACTGTTTTCCTCCATCTTACAACTATAGAACTTGTCGGAGACTTCATATCTCTCGACCCGGGCATGAGCTTGAAAAACCATTTTCAGCTCCTCGAACATCTCATATGCTCCGTGTTGCTCAAAACGCTTTTGGAGCCCAGGTTCTAAGCTGTAAAGCATGCCGCACTGAACGAGGGAGTAATCATCAGCACGTGACTGCCAAGCGTTCATAACGTCTTGGTTCTCTAGGATGGGTGCTGCACCTAGCGGTTCTTCTAGGACATATGCTTTCTTGGCTTCTATGAGGATGATCCTCACGTTCCGGACCCAGTCCGAATAGTTGCTGCCATCATCTTTCAGCTTGGTTTTCTCTAGGAACGCGTTGAAGTTCATGTTGACATGAGCGTTGGCCATTTGATCTACAAGACATATTTTGCAAAGATTTTAGACTAAGTTCATGATAATTAAGTTCATCTAATCAAATTATTTAATGAACTCCCACTCAGATTTGACATCCCTCTAGTCATCTAAGTGTCACACGATCCGAGTCGACTAGGCCATGTCCGATCATCACGTGAGACGGACTAGTCATCATCGGTGAACATCTCCATGTTGATCGTATCTTCCATACGACTCATGTTCGACCGTTCGGTCTCTTGTGTTCCGAGGCCATGTCTGTACATGCTAGGCTCGTCAAGTCAACCCTAAGTGTTTATGCATGTGTAAAACTGTCTTACACCCGTTGTATATGAACGTAAGGATCTATCACACCCGATCATCACATGGTGCTTCGAAACGACGAACTTTAGCAACGGTGCACAGTTAGGGGGAACACTTTCTTGAAATTATTATAAGGGATCATCTTATTTACTACCGCCGTTCTAAGTAAACAAGATGCATAAAACATAATAAACATCACATGCAATTATATAAAGTAGTGACATGATATGGCCAATATCATATAGCTCCTTCGATCTCCATCTTCGGGGCTCAATGATCATCTTCGTCACCGGCATGACACCATGATCTCCATCATCGTGCCTCCATGAAGTTGCTCGCCAACTATTACTTCTACTACTATAGCTAACGGTTTAGCAATAAAGTAAAGTAATTACATGTCGTTAAATCATTGGCACGTAGGTCATACAATAATTAAGACAACTCCTATGGCTCCTGCCGGTTGTCATACTCATCGACATGCAAGTCGTGATTCCTATTACAAGAACATGATCTCATACATCACAATATATCATTCATCATTCATCACAACTTCTGGCCATATCACATCACATGACAATTGCTGCAAAAACAAGTTAGACACCCTCTAATTGTTGTTGCATCTTTTACGTGGCTGCAATTGGGTTCTAGCAAGAACGTTTTCTTACCTACGAGTAACCACAACGTTATTTTGTCAACTTCTATTTACCCTTCATAAGGACCCTTTTCATCGAATCCGCTCCAACTAAAGTAGGAGAGACAGACACCCGCTAGCCACCTTATGCAACTAGTGCATGTCAGTCGGTGGAACCTGTCTCACGTAAGCGTACGTGTAAGGTCGGTCCGGGCCGCTTCATCCCACACTACCGTTGAAGCAAGAAAAGACTAGTAGTGGCAAGCAAGTTTACAAGATCTACGCCCACAACAGATTTGTGTTCTACTCGTGCAATAGAGAACTACACATAGACCTAGCTCATGATGCCGCTGTTGGGGACTGTTGCAGAAAATAAAAAATTTCCTACGGTTTCACCAAGATCCATCTATGAGTTCATCTAAGAAATGAGTGATAGGAGAGAGATGCATCTACATACCACTTTGTAGATCGCGTGCGGAAGCGTTCAAGAGAACGGGGTTGAGGTAGTCGTTCTCCTCGTGATCCTATCACCGGAGATCCTAGCGCCGAACGGATGGCACCTCCGCGTTCAACACACGTACGGTCAGCATGACGTCTCCTACGTCTTGATCCAGCAAGGGGGAAGGAGAGGTTGATGAAGATCCAGCAGCACGACGGCGTGGTGGTGGATGCAGCAGAACTCCGGCAGGGCTTCGCCAAGCTATTGCGGGAGGAGGAAGAGGTGTAGCAGGGGGAGGGAGGCGCCAAGACACAGGGTGCGGCTGCCCTCCCTCCCCCCTCCTTTATATAGGCCCCCAGGGGGGCGCCGGCCCTGGGAGATCTAATCTCCCAAGGGGGGCGGCGGCCAGGGGGGTGGAGTGCCCCCCAAGGCAAGTGGGGCGCGCCCCCCACCTAGGGTTTCCAACCCTAGGCGCAGGGGGGGCCCAAGAGGGGGCGCACCAGCCCACTAGGGGCTGGTTCCCCTCCCACTTCAGCCCATGGGGCCCTCCGGGATAGGTGGCCCCACCCGGTGGACCCCCGGGACCCTTCCGGTGGTCCCGGTACAATATCGGGTGACCCCGAAACTTTCCCGATGGCCGAAACAGCACTTCCCATATATAATTCTTTACCTCCGGACTATTTCGAAACTCCTCGTGACGTCCGGGATCTCATCCGGGACTCTGAACAACATTCGGTTTGCTGCATACTCATATTCATACAACCCTAGCGTCACCGAACCTTAAGTGTGTAGACCCTACGGGTTCGGGAGACATGCAGACATGACCGAGACGGCTCTCCGGTCAATAACCAACAGCGAGATCTGGATACCCATGTTGGCTCCCACATACTCCTCGATGATCTCATCGGATGAACCACGATGTTGAGGATTCAAGCAACCCCGTATACTATTCCCTTTATCAGACGGTATGTTACTTGCCCGAGATTCGATCATCGGTATCCCAATACCTCGTTCAATCTCGTTACCGGCAAGTCACTTTACTCGTACCGTAATGCATGATCCCGTGACCAGACACTTGGTCACTTTGAGCTCATTATGATGATGCACTACCGAGTGGGCCCAGTGATACCTCTCCGTAATACGGAGTGACAAATCCTAGTCTCGATCCGTGTCAACCCAATAGACAGTTTCGGAGATACCTGTAGTGCACCTTTATAGTCACCCAGTTACGTTGTGATGTTTGGTACACCCAAAGCACTCCTACAATATCCGGGAGTTACACGATCTCATGGTCTAAGGAAGATATACTTGACATTGGAAAAGCTCTAGCAAAACGAACTACACGATCTTGTGCTATGCTTAGGATTGGGTCTTGTCCATCAAATCATTCTCCCAATGATGTGATCCCGTTATCAACGACATCCAATGTCCATAGTCGGGAAACCATGACTATCTGTTGATCAACGAGCTAGTCAACTAGAGGCTCACTAGGGACATGTTGTGGTCTAAGTATTCACATGTGTATTACGATTTCCGGATAATACAATTATAGCATGAATAAAAGACAACTATCATGAACAAAGAAATATAATAATAATCCTTTTATTATTGCCTCTATGGCATATTTCCAACACCGGGATCTCATCCGGGACTCTGAACAACCTACGATAACCATATACAATTTCTCATAACAACTCTAGCGTCACTGAACCTTAAGTGTGTAGAACCTACGGGTTCGGGAAGCATGCAGACATGACCGAGACATCTCTCCGGCCAATAACCAACAACGGGATCTGGATACCCATGTTGGCTCCCACATGTTCCATGATGATCTCATCGGATGAACCACGATGTCGGGGATTCAATCAATCCCGTATACAATTCCCTTTGTCCACCGGTATGTTACTTGCCCGAGATGCGATCGTCGGTATCCCAATACCTCGTTCAATCTCGTTACCGGCAAGTCTCTTTACTCATTCCGTAACGCATGATAATGTGACTGACTCCTTAGTCACATTGAGCTCAATATGATGATGCATTACCGAGTGGGCCCAGAGATACCTGTCCGTCATACGGAGTGCAAATCCTAGTCTTGATTCGTTCCAACCCAAAAGACACTTTCGGAGATACCTGTAGTGCACCTTTATAACCACCCAGTTATGTTGTGACATTTGGTACACCCAAAGCATCCCTACGGTATCCGAGAGTTGCACAATCTCATGTTCTAAGGAAATGATACTTGACATTAGAAAAGCTCTTAGTAAACAAACTACACGATCTTGTGCTATGCTTAGGATTGGGTCTTGTCCATCACATCATGCTCCCAATGATGTGATCCCATTATCAATGACATCCAATGTCCATGGTCAGGAAACCATAACCATCTATTGATCAACGAGCTTGTCAACTAGAGGCTCACTAGGGACATGTTGTGGTCTATGTATTCACACATGTATTACGGTTTCCAGTTAATACAATTATAGCATGAACAATAGACAATTATCATGAAAAAGGAAATATAATAATAACCATTTTATTATTGCCTCTAGGGCATATTTCCAACAGTCTCCCACTTGCACTAGAGTCAATAATCTAGTTCATGTCACTATGTGATTGTAATGAATCCAACATCCTGGGGTTTGATCATATCTCGCTTGTGAGGGAGGTTATTAGTCAACGGGTCTAGACATTTCAGATCCGTGTGTGCTTTACAAATCTCCATGTCATCTTGTAGATGCAGCTACCACGCGCTATTTCGAACTATTCCAAATAACTGCTCTACAATATGAATCCGGTTTACTACTTAGAATCATCTAGATTAGTGTCAAAGTTTGCATCAACGTAACAATTTACGACGAACTCTTTTACCACCTCCATAATCGAGAAAATTCCTTAGTCCATTAGTTACTAAGGATAACTTTGACCGCTGTCCTGTGATCCATTCCTGGATCACTCTTGTACCCCTTGACTGACTCATGGCAAGGCACACTTCAGGTGCGGTACACAGCATAGCATACTGTAGAGCCTACGTCTAAAGCATAGGGGACGACCTTTGTCCTTTCTCTCTCTTCTACCGTGGTCATGTCTTGAGTCTTACTCAATTCTCACACCGTATAACACAGCCAAGAACTCCTTCTTTGCCGATCTATTTTGAACTCAATTCAAAATCTTGTCACGGTATGTATTCATTTGAAAGTACTATTAAGTGTTTTTGATCTATCCTTATAGATCTTGATGCTCAATGTTCAAGTAGCTTAATCCAGGTTTTTTCCATTGAAAAACACCTTTCAAACAACCCTATATGCTTTCCAGAAATTGTACATCATTTCTGATCAACAATATGTCAACAACATATACTCATCAGAAATTCTATAGTGCTCCCACTCACTTCTTTGGAAATACAAGTTTCTCATAAACTTTGTATAAACCCAAAATCTTTGATCATCTCATCAAAGCATATATTCCAACTCCGAGATGCTTACTCTAGTCCTTAGAAGGATTGCTGGAGATTTGCACACTTGTTAGCATCTTTTAGGATTGACAAAACCTTCTGGTTGTATCACATACAACCTTTCCTCAAGAAGATCGTTGAGGAAACAATGTTTTGACATCATATCTGCAAGATTTCATAAATAATGCAGTAACTGCTAATATAATTCCAACAGACTCTTAGCAGCGCTACGAGTGAGAAAGTCTCATCGTAGTCAACTCCTTGAACTTGTCGGAAAACAACTCAGTGACAAGTCGAGCTTTCTTAATGGTGACACTTACCATCATTGTCTGTCTTCCTTTTAAAATCCATCTATGCCCAATAGCCTTATGACCATTAAGTAGTTCTTCCAAAGTCTACACTTTGTTTTCATACATGGATCCTCTCTCGGATTTTATGGCCTCGAGCCATTTGTCGGAATTCGGACCCACCATTGCTTCTCCATAGCTCGCAGGTTCATTGTTGTCTAGCAACATGACCTCCAAGACAGGATTACCGTACCACTCTTAAGTAGTACGCATCCTTGTCGACCTACGAGGATTGGTAGTGACTTGATCTGAAGTTTCATGATCACTATCATCAACTTCCACTTCAATTGGTGTAGGCGCCACAGGAACAACTTCATATGCCCTGCTACACACTGGTTGAAGTGATGGTTCAATAACCTCATCAAGTCTCCACCATCCTCCCACTCAATTCGTTCGAGAGAAACTTTTCCTTGAGAAAGGACCCATTTCTAGAAACAATCACTTTTGCTTCCAGATCTGAATTAGGAGGTGTACCCAACTGTTTTGGGTGTCCTATGAAGATGCATTTAACCGCTTTGGGTTCGAGCTTATCAGGCTAAAAAAAATTCACATAAGCATCGCAGTCCCAAACTTTTAAGAAACGACAACTTAGGTTTCTCTAAATCATAGTTCATACGATGTCGTCTCAATGGAATTACGTGGTGCCCTATTTAAAATGAATGTGGTTGTCTCTAATGCCTAACCCATAAACTATAGTGGTAATTTGATAAGAGACATCATGGTATGCACCATATTCAATAGGGTGCATTTATGATGTCCGGACACACCATCACATTATGGTGTTCCAGGTGGTATTAGTTGTGAAACAATTTCCACAATGTCTTAATTATGTACCAAACACGTAACTCAGATATTCATCTCTATGATCATATCATAGACATTTTATCCTCTTGTCACGATGATCTTCAACTTCACTCTGAAATTACTTGAACCTTTCAATAATTCAGACTTTTGTTTCATCAAGTAAATATACTCAGCATCTACTCAAATCATCTGTGAAGTAAAAACATAACAATATCCACTGTGTGCCTTAGCACTCATTGGACTGCACACATCAAAATGTATTACTTCCAACAAGTTGCTTTCTCGTTCCATCTCATTGAAAACGAGGCCTTTCAGTCATCTTGCCCATGTGGTATGATTTGCATGTCTCAAGTGATTCAAAATCAAGTGAGTCCAAACGATCCATCTGCATGGAGTTTCTTCATGTGTATACACCAATAGACATGGTTCGCATGTCTCAATCTTTTCAAATAATGAGTGAGTCCAAAGATCCATCAACATGGAGCTTCTTCATGCGTTTTATACCAATATGACTCAAATGGCAGTGCCACAAGTATGTGGTACTATCATTACTATCTTATATCTTTTGGCATAAACATGTGTATCACTACGATCGAGATTTAATAAACCATTCATTTTAGGTGCAAGACCATTGAAGGTATTATTCAAATAAACAAAGTAACCATTATTCTCCTTAAATGAATAACCGTATTGCAAAAAACATAATCCAATCATGTCTGTGCTCAATGCAAACACCAAATAACAATTATTTAGGTTTAACACCAATCCCGATGGTAGAGGGAGCATGCGATGTTTGATCACGTCAACCTTGGAAACACTTCCTGCACACATCGTCATCTCACCTTTAGCTAGTATCCGTTTATTCCGTAGCTTTTTATTTCGAGTTACTAACACTTAGCAACCGAACCGGTATCTAATACCCTGGTGCTACTAGGAGTACTAGTAAAGTACACATTAATATAATTTATATCCAATATACTTCTGTCGACCTTGCCAGCCTTCTCATCTACCAAGTATCTAGGGTAGTTCTGCTTCAGTGACGGTTCCCCTCATTACAGAAGCACTTAGTCTCGGGTTTGGGTTCAACCTTGGGTTTCTTCACTAGAGCAACAACTGATTTTCCGTTTCATGAAGTATCCCTTCTTGCCCTTGCCCTTCTTGAAACTAGTGGTTTAACTAACCATCAACAATTGATGCTCCTACTTGATTTCTATTTTCGCGGTGTCAAACACCGCGAATAGCTCAAGGATCATCATATCTATCCCTGATATGTTATAGTTCATCACTAAGCTCTAGTAGCTTTGTGGCAATGACTTTGGAGAACCATCACTATCTCATCTGCAAGAGTAACTCCCACTCAAACATATGATCAATGATTGAGCTTTTCTCCCTTAGTTTGCAGGCTGAGAAACTTGCTGGAGGTCTCATACCTCTTGACATGGGCACGAGCCTGAAATCCCAATTTCAGCCCTTGGAACATCTCATATGTTCTGCGATGTTTCAAAAACGTCTTTGGCACCTCAATTCTAAACCATTTAGCATTACGCACTGAACTATCACGTAGTCATCAAAACATGTATGTCAGATGTTCGCAACATCCACAAAAGACGCTCGAGGTTCAGCACACCAAGCGGTGCATTAAGGACATAATCCTTCTGCGTAGCAATGAGGACAATCCTCAGTATACGGACCCAGTCTGCACAATTGCTACTGTCAACTTTCAACTAAAATTTTCTCTAGGAACATATCTAAAACAGTAGAACTAAAGCGCAAGCCACGACATAATTTGCAAAGACCTTTTGACTATGTTCATGATAATTAAGATAATCTAATCAATTATTAGTGAACTCCCACTTAGATAGACATCCCTCTAGTCATCTAAGTGATACACGATCCGAATCGACTAGGTCGTGTCCGATCATCACGTGAGACGGACTAGTCATCAATGGTGAACATCTCCATGTTGATCGTATCTACCATACAACTCATGTTCGACCTTTCGGTCACTCGTGTTCCGAGGCCATGTCTGTACATGCTAGGCTCGTCAAGTTAAACTAAGTGTTTCGCGTGTGTAAATATGGCTTACACCCGTTGTATGCGAACGTTGGAATCTATCACACCCGATCATCACGTGGTACTTCGAAACAACGAACTTTCGCAAAGGTGCACAGTTAGGGGGGACACTTTCTTGAAATTTTAGTGAGGGATCATCTTATTTATACTACCGTCGTTCTAAGCAAATAAGATGTAAACATGACAAACATCACATGCAAATCATAAAGTGACATGATATGGCCAATATCATCTTGCGCCTTTGATCTTCATCTTCGAGGCGCGGCATGATCACCATCGTCACCGGCATGACACCATGATCTCCATCATCGTGTCTTCATGAAGTTGTCTCGCCAACTATTACTTCTACTACTATGGCTAACTGTTAGCAATAAAGTAAAGTAATTGCATGGCGTTCTCATTGACATGCAGGTCATAGAATAAATTAAGACAACTCCTATGGCGCTTGCCGGTTGTCATACTCATCGACATGCAAGTCATGATTTCTATTACAAGAACATGATCAATCTCATACATCCCATATATCATTCATCACATCCTTTTGGCCATATCACAACACATAGCATACCCTGCAAAAACAAGTTAGACGTCCTGTAATTGTTGTTGCATGTTTTAGGTGGCTGCTATGGGTTTCTAGCAAGAACATTTCTTACCTATGCAAAAGACACAATAGTGATATGCCAATTGCTATTTACCCTTCATAAGGACCCTCTTCATTGAATCCGATTCGACTAAAGTGGGAGAGACAGACACCTGCTAGCCACCTTATGCATCAAGTGCATGTCACTCGGTGGAACCTGTCTCACGTAAGCGTACGTGTAAGGTTGGTCCGGGCCGCTTCATCCCACAATGCCGCCGAATCAAGATAAGACTAGTAACAGTAAGCTAATTGAACAAATCATCGCCCACAACTGCTTGTGTTCTACTCATGCATAGAATCTATGCATAGACCTAGCTCATGATGCCACTGTTGGGGAACATAGTAATAATTCAAAAAAAATCCTACGTGTCACCAAGATCAATCGAGGAGATGCTAGCAACGAGAGAGAGAGAGAGAGGGAGTGCATCTTCAGACCCTTGAAGATCGCTAAGCGGAAGCGTTACAAGAACGCGGTTGATGGAGTCATACTTGCGGCGATTCAAATCGCGGAAGATCTGATCTAGCGCCGAACGAACATCGCCTCCGTGTTCAACACACGTACAACCAGGGGACGTCTTCTCCTTATTGATCCAGCAAGGGGAGAGGAGAAGTTGAGGGAGAGCTCCGGCAGCACGACGGCATGGTGGTGGAGCTTGTGGTTCTCCTGCAGGGCTTCACCAAGGACTACGAAGGAGGAGGAGGTGTTGGAGGAGGGAGGGGTTGTACCAGGGGAAGGGTGCGGCTGCCCTTTCTCTGCCTCACTATATATAGGGGGAAGGGGGGAGGAGGAGGCACCCTAGGGTTTCCCTAGGGGAGGGGCGGCGGCCACAAGGGAAACCCTAGATGGGTTTGGACACCCCCACCCCGAGGAAACTTGCCCCCCAAGCCGGGAGGGGCGGCTGCCCTAGGGGAGGCGCCCCCACCTCTCCAGGTTACGTGAGTTGGGGTGGGAGGGGCGCACAGCCCCTTAGCGGGCTGATGTGCCCCCTCCCCTTGGCCCATAAGTCCCCCCAACGCTTGTCGGGGCCTCTGAAACCCCTTTTGGACACGCTGGTCGTCACCCGGTACCCCCGAAACAATTCCAGACTCCAATACCCTTCGTCCAATATATCAATCTTCACCTCCGGACCATTCCGGAGTTCCTCGTCACGTCCGGGATCTCATCCGGGACTCCGAACAACCTTTGGTAACCACATACAATTTCTCATAACAACTCTAGCGTCACCAAACCTGAAGTGTGTAGACCCTACGGGTTTGGGAACCATGCAGACATGACCGAGACATCTCTCCGGACAATAACCAGCAGCGGGATCTAGATACCCATGTTGGCTCCCACATGTTCCATGATGATCTCATCGGATGAACCACGATGTCGGGGATTCAATCAATCCCGTATACAATTCTCTTTGTCCACCGTTATGTTACTTGCCCGAGATTCGATCGTCGGTATCCCAATACCTCGTTCAATATCGTTACCGGCAAGTTTCTTTACTCGTTCCTTAACGCATGATCCCGTGACTAACTACTTAGTCACATTGAGCTCAATATGATGATGCATTACCAAGTGGGCCCAGAGATACCTCTCATCATACGGAGTGACAAATCCCAGTCTCGATTCGTGCCAACCCAAAAGACGCTTTCGGAGATACATCTAGTGCACCTTTATAACCACCCAGTTACATTGTGATGTTTGGTACATCCAAAGCATTCCTACAGTATCCGGGAGTTGCACAATCTCATGGTCTAAGGAAATGATACTTGACATTAGAAAAGCTCTTAGCAAACGAACTGCACGATCTTGTGCTATGCTTAGGATTGGGCCTTGTCCATCACATCATTCTCGCAGTGGTGTGATCCTGTTATCAATGACATCCAATGTCCATGGTCAGGAAACCATAACCATCTATTGATCAACGAGCTAGTCAACTAGGGACATGTTGTGGTCTATGTATTCACACATGTATTACGGTTTCCAGTTAATACAATTATAGCATGAACAATAGACAATTATCATGAACAAGGAAATATAATAATAACCATTTTATTATTGCCTCTAGGTAATATTTCCAATAGTTAGCAGCAGCACCATATTCCTTCTTGAGCACTTTCTTCTTTGAGGTCACCTCCTCAACTTTAAAATCCTCATTCTCTGAATCTGAGGTTTTCTTCTTCCTCTGTCTTGTTGTTGCCTTAGGCAGGTTGCTGGGAGTGCTTCTGCTCCCCTCATCATAGCTGCCAGAGGGACTAGTACCCTCACTCATGTTGACTTGTTCCTTAGACTGGTTCTAGCTATCACTCTGATCTGACATGTCTGACACTGCAAGCTGGCCCTGTGAATAGTTGTAGATGGGGTAGAATGGATGAGCATCACAAAGTGCAGAGTTTTTGCAAAACAATTGAGTCAAAAACTTAGTTTTAGTTTTCTACAGAAAGCATATAGGAGCTATGATTTGTAAACTCGGTGACACCGAAGCAACAATCTGTCTCTAAACTAGTGATATCGGTCAGACCGAGGCATAGTTCGGTGACACCAATATTGCTAGGGTTTCACAAAGTTCTGAACTCGGTCACACCGATTTGTAAGATTCGGTCAGGCAAATAATCACAGGTGCAATGGCCTAAGCCAAATTGGTGAGACCGAATTCTACAACTCGATCGGTCCGAGATGAGTTCGGCGAAAACCTAACCCTAAATTTTCAAATCAAATCTAGACTAAAGGATGTTTTCGTTGGATAGGATGATCTCAAAATTGTCAAGAACCATGGCATTGTATCTGTGCAAAGAATCAGATTGAGAAAACACAGAGGGTCGAACTCATACCCTAATTTGGTGTTGAGCTCGCTACGGCGGCAATGGCGGTGGAGATTTCCGTTGATGGCGGCAGAGACCAGTGGCGGCAGGTCGCTGGCGATGAGGATACGATCCAGAGACTTGAGTCGGCACAGCAGGATATGCGCGGGTGTAGGTTCTTGGAGGAATTTCCAAATTTTCGCCCGTGGGGATATATATCCTGACCCTGTCGGTGTGAGCGAGTGGAACGACTTGGTGGCACCGAGATGCAGAATTGCAAGCGGTTACTACAACTCGGTGTGACCGAATTGTTTGAATCGGTTGCACCAAGATTGAAAACCTAGATCAACTCAATGAACTTGGTTTGACAGAAAGGAATGAGTCGGTCAGACCGAAATGCATAGAGAGGTTTTGGAAGTTTAAGTCTATGAAGAAACGGTGACTCCGAGTGCTCCTCACCCAGAGGGTTCGAATCTGACTTGATCAAACTTTGTGATGTAGCATGAGAAGAGTTTGAGATGATAAAAGCATAGATAGCTAGAGGGAGTTCTTAGGCATTCTTGTCCATCCATTTGGCAAAAGAAAAAGAGCCAAACAATCAAAGCAACAAATGGATGTCCTCGAATGAGAAAAATATGCAATCAACATGCTCACACAATAAAATGGCAAATGAAATATGTGGCAAAGCATGCACAATCACTCTAGCATCTATCAAGAAATTGGCGATGACTAGGTCATCTATATATGATTATATTGACTTAGAAGTCAAATGAGAACATTTGATCATAGGTCATACTCATCATTTAAGCACAAGTGGGGTTACCACTTTTACATAAAGCATTGTTGTGTTCACACCATTAGAGTTGCTTTAACCCAATTCTTAGAGTAAAGTTCCCCCTACATGTGATATCCCCCCCCCTAAGAGGGATGAACTAACCTTGGGTTTTGTCGATGATGATTTCATGTAGGTGTTGAAGATGTGGATTCTCATTGTTGATGTAGATCGTTTGGAGCAATCCATTTGAGTGAGTTGCACTTTCAATACCTACATGGGTTAGTCCCACAAGGAACAAACAAGGATATCCATATACATAGAGTGAAGCACACACAAGATGATGTCCATGAAAACATTAGATTACCTTATCCCTTGTCTTACCAACAAGAGGGTTTGTGACTCCTTGAACTAGTGCAAGATGTGGAAGTTGTTTGCACTTGTCCTTGCCAAAATGAATATGAGTGAAATATGTTGGCGGAGTCACCCTCAAGAACTCTCTAGTTCTTCTTCTTCGGGATCCACATCATCTTGATGGGAATCCTTGGGTTGTAGATGTACTTGATGAAGTAGAACTTGATTTAGACTTGGGAACCCACTTGACCAAGGCCTTTGAAGCATCTTCAAATGCATCAATCTCCTCTTGAAGCTTGTCCTTGTCTTTTAGCTTGTGGTCTTGTGGTGGAAGATCATCTTGAGCTTGTGTCCCCTTGAAGGAAGTAGGATCATACTTCTCTTGTTGAGGAACAAACTTTGTCTTGGGGTATTGATCTTCTTCCCACTCAACTCCATTGGCATTGAACTTTCGTTCAAAATGAACACCTTGATTCATCTGGTGCCTTCCTTGATTGTGTATAATTTCCTCAAATTGCTTACTTCCGTCAAGGCTCTTGTAAACACCTTTCTCTATAATTCCCTTCAATAAGAGATTTTCTTGCTCAAGTGTAATTTAGCTAAGAGAATCACTAATGGAATCAAGAGAACTACTAGAAGCAACAATATAGGATTTAGCATGATTATTATTACTGCTAGAATAAGAATCTTTCTTACTCTTGTTGCTAGATTTTACTTGTGGCATGTAAGTGTAGGACCTTGAAGTATGTCTAGAGGGGGGGTGATTAGACTACTTGACCAATTAAAAACTTAACCTTTTCCCAATTTTAGTCTTTGGCAGATTTTAACTATTTTAGCACAAGTCAAGCAATCTTCACACAATTCAAGCAAGCATGCAAAGAGTGTATGAGCAGCGGAAATTAAAGCATGCAACTTGCAAGAATGTAAAGGGAAGGGTTTGGAGAATTCAAACACAATTGGAGACACGGATGTTTTTGTCATGGTTCCGATAGGTGGTGCTATCGTACATCCACGTTGATGGATACTTCAACCCATGAAGGGTAACGGCTGCGCGAGTCCATGGAGGGCTCCACCCAAAAAGGGTCCACAAAGAAGCAACCTTGTCTATCCCACCATGGCCGTCGCCCATGAAGGACTTGCCTCACTAGCGATAGATCTTCACGAAGTAGGCGATCTCCTTGCCCTTACAAACTCCTTGGTTCAACTCCACAATCTTGTCGGAGGCTCCCAAGTGACACCTAGCCAATCTAGGAGACACCACTCTCCAAGAAGTAACAAATGGTGCGTTGATGATGAACTCCTTTCTCTTGTGCTTCAAGTGATAGTCTCCCCAACACTCAACTCTATCTCTCATAGGATTTGGATCTAGTGGAAAGAAGATTTGAGTGGAAAGCAACTTGGGAAGGCTAGAGATCAAGATTCATATGGTAGGAATGGAATATCTTGGCCTCAACACATGAGTAGGTAGTTCTCTCTCAGAAATGGTAAGTTGGAAGTGTAGGTTTGTTCTGATAGCTCTCTCCACGAATGATGAGGAGGTGGAGGGGTATATATAGCCTCCACACAAAATCTAACCGTTACACACGATTTACCAATCTCGGTGGGACCGAATCAACAAACTGATCGGTCTGACCGATTCTGTAAACCTAGTGACTGTTAGTGATTTCGGTGGGACCGACATGCAACTCGGTACGACCGATATGGTTAGGCTTAGGGCATAACATAATCTCGGTGAGACCGATTACACAAACTCGGTGAGACCGATTTTGGTAATTAGCTAACCAGAGAGTTGGTCAGGTAAACTCGGTGGGACCGATTCTCTCTTTTCGGTGAGACCGAAATGTTACGAAAGGGAAACAAAGAGTTTACATTGCAATCTCGGTGGGATCGATCACTCACTTCGGTTAGACCGAAACGTTACAAAGGGAAACAGAGAGATTACAATCCCATCTCGGTGAGACCGAGGTCCCTATCGGTGAGGCCGATTTGCCTAGGGTTTGTGGCAGTGGCTATGACATCTGAACTCGGTGGCGCCGGATAGAAAGAATCGGTGGGGCCGAGTTTGACTTTAGGTTTAGGTCATATGTGGATATGACAAAGTAGTTGAGGGTTTTTGGAGCATATCACTAAGCATTTGAAGCAGGAAACTCATCAAGCAACACCTCATCCCTCCTTGATAGTATTGGATTTTCCTATAGACTCAATGTGATCTTGGATCACTAAAATGTAAAATGCAGAGTCTTGAGCTTTTGAGCTTTAGCCAATCCTTTTATCCTTAATATTTTGAGGGATCCACTTTCATCATCCATGCCGTGCCATTCATTGAGCTTTCCTGAAATATTTTTCTTGGAATAGTATTAGCTCAATGAGCTATATGTTGTTATGAATTACCAAAACCACCTAGGGATAGTTGCACTTTCAATCTCCCCCTTTTTGGTAATTGATGACAACGTATAGATCAAAGCTTCGACAAATGATAATAAGATTGAAAAACATCGTCGCTTTGAGAAGTATGTGATAAGCAAGAGCTCCCCCTAAATTTGTGCATAGATTTAAGATTTGCTTTGGACTGCAAATGCACAAGGAATTAGGCTCGTGGGTTACTCTTCCATGTCACATACATCTTGGTGGAGCGCTCAAAATAATAAAGATTGAATACATGCACTCATCACCAAGCAAAGTGAATGATCATATAAAGATAAATGGGATAAAGTCATCCACCAAGCATAAGTGTAGCTTATGATCAAACACATGATCATCAATGTCTCATATAGGCAATAACATAGTATCTCAAGCAAGCAAAGGCAAATAAAGTTCAACTAAGAAGACAAGAGAGAACAAAAACAAACTCTCTCTCTCGAAGCCTATGATCTATACATTTTTCTCCCCCTTTGGCAACAAGTTACCAAAAAGTTCGTAGAAAATGCATAGTACTATTTCGTCTCTCAGGCTTGGTCTTCAGTTTGTGGTGTAGAGATGACGCCAAGGACGAAAGCTTCAGTAGATGTGGATGGAGCTGGAGGTGTAGGTGCTGGAGCTGGTTGCACTGGAGCTGTAGCTGGTGCAGATGAAGTGGCTCTGGTGTCTGTCACTGGTACTGCAGCTGATCTCTGAGCTCGAGGCACTCTGGCAAATGCATCAGTAGTTGTCCTGCCCTTCCTCTCCTGCATGTCTTCCTGTAGCTGCTCCACAACTGACTGAATCTCAGTTACTTTGACATCTAAATCATAGAATTTTTGTTCCATGATTCTTTCCAGGCTCTCCTGGTTTCGAGTTAGGGTGGCCAACCCCTTCTCAATCCTCAGAGTTGATGCTATCAAGTAACCAAGCTGGTCCTGCTTGCTCTTCAAAAAGTACTCAGATGCCTCCTCAAGAGTTGGCATCTTGGCAACCTTCTCCTTCTTTGCCTTCTCCTTCTTCTCTTGAGCTTGCACTGAAGATGGTTCATTCTCATTCATCACAACTTGATTGTCCTCAAAGTCTGGATGGAGAACAAAGTGCTCCTTATCCAACAGATATTTGCCTGTGCCCATCTTTGAGTTGATCAGCTCCTTAATTTGTGGGGCATACCCACAACTTCTCTTTTGGTCTGCTGTTGTCCTCTTGATAGTCCCAACCATGAGGCTCATGACCTTGAATTTCTGTGGCACATCAAATATGTGTAGAAAATTAATTGCATGCCCTCTGATCATGTTGTGGTCACCTGACTTGGGAAAAAGAGTGTGACTTAGGATCTAGTTGATCGTTGGCAGCCCTGACAGAAGAAAATGGACAGACCCAAACTTGAAAGTCTCAAGTTCTTTGTCTGGGATCTCCTTGTACATATGTGACATAGAATTGTGATCCTTCTTCTTCTTGGAGTAGACATCCAAGTCATCTTCTTTCTCCTCTGGGGCATTTATCATATTGGCCCATTCCTCAATAGTTGATTGGTATCTCGTACCTTCAGACATCCAGACTATTCTGCCATCAGGATAAAAGTGAGCTGTGGAGTAGAATTGCATAACTAGCTCATCATTCCAGTTTGTGAACTTCTATCCAGCAAACTCATCAACTCCACAAGCCTTAAAGCTGTCAAATACTCCTGGGTAGTGATCCTCATTTTCCTTGATGAATTTTTAGTCTACCCACCTCATGTCACAAACTATGGGCTTCTTATCCAATAGTTCATAGAAGTCCTGTTGTTCCTTTGTGTGGAAGCTGTAATCAACATCAGTTCTCTTTCTGATTGCATATGGATCAGACAATCTCCACTCCCTGAGCCCTGCATCTCTCAGCTTCATATTCTTAGCCACCGGATGAGCATCGTTGTGGTCTGGAATCTTGGGTTTGAGCTTCCTCAGGACTTGTCCTTCATCCTCTTCCTCAGTAGCAAGTTCAGGCACTGGGGCCTTGTTCTTCTCAGCAGCTGGTATGCTCCTGGTATTCCTCTTAGGTGCAGTCTTGGCCTTGGAGGCAGCTTTGGGTGCTTCTTTGGGCTTTGATGATGCAGCCCCTGACCTTATAGCATCACCCATCAGCTTTTGTGCCTTGGGTGCTGGTGCAGCAACCTCTTCTTCCTCCTCCTCTTCCATCATGGAAGGTTGTCCAACAACTCTAGCCATGGTCTTTTTGACTGTCGGTGTCAAAACCGGCGGATCTCGGGTAGGGGGTCCCGAACTGTGCATCTAGGCGGATGGTAACAGGAGACAAGGGTCACGATGTTTTTACCTAGGTTCGGGCCCTCTCGATGGAGGTAAAACCCTACTCCTGCTTGATTAATATTGATGATATGGGTAGTACAAGAGTAGATCTACCACGAGATCAGAGAGGCTAACCCTAGAAGCTAGCATATGGTATGATTGTTGTTCGTCCTACGGACTAAAACCCTCCGGTTTATATAGACACCGGAGAGGGCTAGGGTTACACAGAGTCGGTTACAATGGGAGGAGATCTACATATCGTATTGCCAAGCTTGCCTTCCACGCCAAGGAAAGTCCCATCCGGACACGGGACGGAGTCTTCAATCTTGTATCTTCATAGTCCGGGAGTCCGGCCAAAGGTCATAGTCCGGCCATCCGGACACCCCCTAATCCAGGACTCCCTCAGTAGCCCCCGAACCAGGCTTCAATGACGATGAGTCCGACGTGCAGATTTGTCTTCGGCATTGCAAGGCGGGTTCTTCTCCAAATCCCATATACCTGTCGAATAGTGTCCGGCTTCTGATGAATGTTGCGCTCCTTGGCTTCTGCGCCCAATAATGGCCATCTTCCACGTGTCAAAAGAATGCGAAAAGATAGGGTGTTTTTTTCATTTACCCCCCTAGCTACGAAAATGGGCCGCCTATAAAAGAGGTGGGGATTTAAATCCGAATCACACCATCTTCCCTCCACGAGCATTCATGGGAGCGCATTCGACGAAGATCCATTCCATCATGGCCGGTCGAGCAGCTCCTCCTCTCGCCCCCCCAGCCCTCAGCCTGGAGATTGGGAGAGGTGTTCCGTCCCGCACAGCGAGCTAGTAGCGCTCCAAGCCAAGGGGCTTCTCCCCCCAGCTTACATGGTCCCAGTTCGAGCCGGGATTGCCACCTATAATGGTGGAGAGCAAGCGGAGAGCGTCCCCAATCCCTCCAAAGGAGAGCGGGTATGCCTTGTCCCTTATTTAATAAGAGGGCTCGGATTTCCAATTCATCCGTTTCTCCGGGGGCTCCTGGAGTTCTATGGCCTCCAGTTACACAACCTTACGCCTGCCTCCATATTGCATATTGCGGGCTTCGTAGCCCTTTGCGAGCTGTTTTTGGGCATCGAGGCCCATTTCGCACTGTGGAAGAAGTTGTTCTGCCTCGTGCCCCGTTCTCAAGAGGGGTCGATATATCAAGTGGGCGGAGCCAAACTATGGCGCATCGCCGGGACCGGATATCTATCCGGAACCCCAAAGAAGGCGTCCGAAGACTGGCCTTCAGAATGGTTTTATATAGAAGACGTCCCTCTGCCGGACCCTGTACGGATCGGCCTCCCTGATTTTTATAATGCTCCCTTGAAGAAGCGCCTGAGCTGGCGCCCATGGAGCCCTCAGAACGAAAATGACAGGGATGTCCTTTACCTGATGAGCCGAATAAGGTTGTTAGCTCATTCCGGACTGACCATGATCGAGGTCATGGCCACATGCATTATGCGGGGGGTGCAGCCGCTGCAGTACAGAGGCCACCCCATGTGGGATTTCAACGGGGAGGACGACGCCACCCGGTGTGGCCGTAAGGGTCCGGATTCGGCTGCCACTCTAATGAAGATCTTCTCCGCTTTGTACAAGGGAGAAGAGGAGGAATTCCTCCGCGTCAACCCACGGGGCGGATTTTCTATGTACAATCCTCCAAGCTGGGTAAGCGAACACTTTCACTTGCCCATCCGTTTTCATATTCCCATAGTTAAGTACTTAATCTAGCAATTTCAACGTAGGAGCTACGCCAGACTGTAAAGGAGATAAACAACCCTCCTCCACAACCCGAGGACCCGGAACGGTCCCTCGACCCAGACTCCCAAGAGGACCCAGACTTATGTGTGGAGTTGATTGATGGGGTGTTTCATCAATTGAGTAAGGACAACACCTTAGTGGCCATTACGGCCAATTATCCCAGACTACTTCCAGCCTCAAAGGTAACTGAGACCGAAGTCCCAGTATTTTCAAGAGGATCCATCCGTGCTTATTTTCATATACCAACGGCGTTTTTTGCAGGGGAAGTCCTTGAGGCGGAGGGCCGAGCCCGCGGCGGCTAGCCAACAAGGGCCATCGAGGCCCAGCGGGCTAAAAAGAAGTGCGGACCGGATCGAGAAACCGACGCAACGGTACAACGTGCAATTTTAATGCCCAGGGTTTATGCCCTCAAGGCATACTAATGCTCATGCTCTCTTCAGGAAGAAGATCGCCCGCTGGACTATGTCCACCGGCCGAGCTTCAAGGCCGTGTCTGGAAGCGGAGGCGAACACGGGGCGTGCACCGGACGCTCCTCCGATAGAGGATGCGGACGGGCTGTCTGCCACCAATTCCGAGGTGGAGAGTGCCATGAACCACAAGCGTCGCCGGACTGTTCTTCGTGATGCTTGCTTTTCCCAAGAGGCGTTGGACGCTTTTAATACGGGAGATGCGTACCTCCGTGCCGCTCAAAATGGTCTAGCCAGAGCCACAGAGCAGTATGTAAAAGACATACGGGTGAGAAAATTTGATGGTTATATATGTCAGTATCCCCCGAGACTTGAAATAGTTAGAATGACTGATTTAAGGATCATTTGTTATGCAGGATCTTACAGAAAAGAATACCCGACTGTCCCAGGAGCTGGAAGAGTGCAAAGCCCAACTTGAGGCCGCACTAGCCGCAACAAGGAAGGCCAAAGAGACCCCCTCTGGTAATATACGCTTCGAAAGATAAGTATGTTGTGAAGTGCGGCATGTGTGCAATTCTGATAATAACAATGCAGATGGCGCCGGAGTGGATCCGGACAAGCAACAACTCTTGCGCCAGTTAAAGGCAAACGAGAGCATGCTTACAAGGGTGAGGCAAGAGAAGAACAAGCTTCAAGATGCCAACACCCAGCTGGGCGAGGAACTAAAGGATGTTCGTGCTCAGCTGTCGGACTCCGTGAAGGAGAATCGGCGGCTTCGACGCAGCATTTTTAGTAAGTGCTTGAACAAACTATGAAAAGAAGAGTTCGGCGAGGAAGTCGAATTGACAACGTTAGGTCTGCAGGTATGCTGACAGGTCGACCTGCGGAGAAAATGCCCGGTTCTATGGGTGACCTTCTTCCCGAGCTCTCACAACTGCAGGAACGAGTTCGGCAGGTGATGCAAGGCGTCGCCCAGGCCTTGTGGCCATCCGTCTCCGTGCCCGAAGGCCTTGGAGAGCTTGCGGAGGAGCTGAAGGGAGCGCGGCGGCGCTTCCGATTATGGAAGATATCGGCCTGCCATCAAGGCGCCAGGAAAGCCTGGGCCATGGTGAAGACGCGGTACACAAAGGCTGACCCAAACCACATGGCCAAGGTCGGACCTGTGGGGGCCGATGGGAAGGAGATCCCTGTCAGTTTAGTGTACGGCCAGGTAGAGTTGGCCGCAAAATATTCCCAACAGGACTGTAAACTAGATAGCTTGTTGGATGGTATTGAAGAGGAATATACCCAGTCAAATTGACTATGTAATTTAAAATGACATGTAAAATGCCTTCTAGCCGGATTGTAGATCGTTTGTCATAGCGGACCTTTTCGCTTCAACCTCGGGACCCGATAGTCCGGAGTGTGTCTGAATACCCTCTCGGTTATGTAAGAACCGGGGCATGCGTGGAGACCAGGCGTAGGGGTCATTAGTGCTTTATCAGACAAGTGCCCAACTAGTTATGTTATATTACATGGTTAGTAAGAAACATCTTCTAGGGAGAATAGTTCCGTTAGGGGTTCCTTTCCCTGGGAGGCATGCCCTAAAGTGCATGTCTGAACTGCGAAAAAACAGAAAAGCATCTGGGGGCCGATAAATAAACGAGGTAAAAATCATCTTTTAGTTCACCGACCGAATATTCCCTTAAGAACGCTAGCTTTCGGCTTCACCCAGTCTGAGGTACACATCCGGCTGACCCGGCAGTAACAATCGCAGAGGTGCTCCCTTTACCACCTAGCCGAACAATCGGGAATGTAGGGGTAAGCACAGGAGCCAGGCAACCTAGCTTGGCCAAAACTTAAGTCATATCGATGCATATAATGGTGAATAAAAGGTACATGCGGAAGTGTGACACATGTGTTGGGCGCGAGGCCCGTATAAACAAGCTTCTGTTAAAGAAGCCCCCAGGTATAGTGAGCATGGATAGCGCATCAATTGTATGCGAGCGAGGCGCAAACAAGCCCTTAGAAGGCTATAATAGAAAAAAGAGGGAGAAGGAGAGAAATATAAGACAACTAATGTGTAAAAAATAGACAGAGGAAGGAGACGAACACAGAGTCCGGCGCTAGGCGTAGAATCTTCGTAGGCGTGCTGCATTCCATGGGTTCGGCTCGAGTCGGTTATCCAATGCATTTCGCAGACGGTACGCTCCACCAGTCAGGACTTGGTCGATTATGAAGGGACCTTCCCATTTGGGCTTGAGTTTGTCCTTTTTCTTGTCCAGCAGGCGTAGAACTAATTCGCCAACATTGTAAATTTTGGCCCGTACTTCTCTGCTTTGGTATCTTCGAGCCTGCTGTTGACAGAATGCAGAACAGGCTTTTGCCACGGCACGCTCCTCCTCCAATGCGTCTAAGCTGTCCTGCCGATCGAGTTCGGCTTCTCTTTCTTCATACATGCGCACGCGAGGTGAGTCATGAATTATGTTGCAGGGCAGGACTGCCTCTGTGCCGTATACCATAAAAATGGTGTGAATCCGGTAGTGTGATTCGGCGTGGTCCGCAGCCCCCAGAGTACGGAGTCGAGCTCTCCTACCCAGTGCGTGTTAGATTCCTTGAGGGACCACACTAGCCTGGGTTTGATGCCGCTCATGATTAGACCATTTGCCCGTTTGACTTGACCATTAGTTTGTGGGTGATAGACTGAAGCTTAGTCGAGCTTGATGCCCATGTTTTTGCACCAGAGTTTTACCTCGTCGGCCATAAAGTTCGTGCCGTTATCAGTGATGATGCTGTGGGGGACACCGTAACGGTGTACGACCCCTGATATGAAGTCTATCACTGGTCCGGATTCGGCCGTCTTGACAGGCTTGGCCTCTATCCATTTGGTGAATTTGTCAACCATGACCAATAAGTATTTTTGCTTGTGGGTTCCCCCTTTAAGGGGTCCGACCATGTCAAGCCCCCAGACCGCAAAGGGCCAGGTGATGGGTATAGCTTGGAGGGCGGTGGGTGGCATATGGCTTTGGTTAGCAAATAATTGGCAACCGACGCATCGTTGGACTAAGTCATGAGCATCTGCCCGGGCCGTCGGCCAATAAAATCCAGTACAGAAGGCCTTGCTTACAAGGGCCCGGGCTGTGGCGTGGTGCCCGCCGAGTCCGGCATGAATTTCAGCCAGAAGGTTCCGCCCTTCCTCTTCGGAGATACACCTTTGAAGGACTCCGGTGGTGCTTTTCTTATAAAGCTCTCCTTCATGGACTTTGTAGGCTTTAGATCGCCGCACTATGCAGCGTGCCTCGTTTTGGTCCTCGGGGAGTTCCTTCCTAGTTAGGTAGGCTAAGAATGGTTCTGTCCACGGGGCAATGACTGCCATTATTACGTGGGCCGAGGATGTTACTTCGTTGGCAGAGCCTCCTGTTGTGTCAGAATGTTCGGTGTCAGGTGGTGCGGCTGAGTCCGGGTTGTTATTTCCGGACTCCCCTTCCCATTGTATGGATGGCTTGAATAGCCTCTCCAAGAAAATGTTGGGGGGGACTGCATCGCGCTTTGCACCGATGCGTGCCAAGATGTCTGCTGCCTGATTGTTTTCCTGGGCTATATGGTGAAATTCGAGCCCCTCGAACCGAGCTGACATTTTTAGGACGACATTGCGATAAGCTGCCATTTTCGGATCCTTGGCATCAAAATCTCCATTTATTTGGGATATCGCGAGGTTCGAATCCCCACGCACCTCTAGGCGTTGAATGCCCATGGAGACTGCCATCCGGAGACCATGTAGAAGGGCCTCATATTCGGCTGCATTGTTAGAGTCTGTATACATTATCTGGAGTACATATTGAACTGTATCTCCTGTTGGGGACGTCAGAACGACGCCAGCCCCCAGACCCGCTAGCATTCTGGAGTCGTCGAAGTGCATGATCCAGTTGGAATATGTGTCGTACTCTTTAGGGAGTTCGGCTTCAGTCGAATCAGTGACAAAGTCGGCCAAAACTTGCGACTTGATAACTCGCCGTGGCTTATAGGTTATGTCGAACGGGAGGAGCTCAATGGCCCATTTGGCAATCCGGCCCATCGCGTCGCGGTTGTTTATAATATCATTAAGAGGTACTTCGGAGGCTACTGTTATTGAACACTCTTGAAAGTAGTGTCGTAGCTTCCGGGACGCCATGAACACTGCATACGCTATCTTTTGGTAATGCGAGTACCGTGACTTGCATGGAGTGAGGACAGTGGACACGTAGTAGACTGGTTTTTGAAGGGGGAATTTGTGTCTGTCCGTTTCTCGTTCGACGACGAGCACTGCGCTTACAACTTGATGAGTTGCCGCAATGTATAATAGGATTGGTTCGCCGGTGTTAGGCGCGGCCAGGACCGGGTTTGTTGCCAATATGGCTTTTATTTCTTCGAGTCCGGCCATGGAAGCATCCGTCCACTCGAAGTGCTCGGTGCGCCGGAGGAGGCGATAAAGGGGTAATGCCTTTTCTCCCAAACGCGAGATGAAGCGGCTTAGATATTTGTTTGAGGTCCTTTGGAATATCCAATTGTGACAGAGCTCGGATCTTGGCTGGGTTTGCTTCAATTCCTCTACCGGAGACAATGAAGCCCAAGAGCTTTCCGGCTGGTACGCCAAAAATGCAATTTTCTGGGTTAAGCTTGATGTCATATGTTCGGAGGTTATCAAACGTGAGCCTCAAGTCGTCTACTAGAGTTTCGACATGCTTGGTTTTGACGACCACGTCATCCACGTATGCTTCAACTGTTTTGCCAATCTGGTTGGCCAGACATGTCTGAATCATGCGCTGATATGTTGCGCCGGCGTTTTTGAGCCCGAAGGGCATTGTGTTGAAGCAGAATGGGCCGTATGGGGTGATAAATGTCGTTGCGGCTTGGTCTGGCTCTGCCATCTTAATTTGATGGTAGCCAGAGTATGCGTCGAGAAAACACAATGAATCGTGTCCTGCGGTAGCGTCGATGATTTGATCAATGCGGGGGAGGGGGAAGGGATCATTTGGGCAAGCCTTGTTGAGGTCCTTGAAATTGACGCATAGGCACCAGGATTTGTCATTCTTTGGTACCATCACTAGGTTTGCTAGCCAGTCCGGATGTTTTATATCTCCGATGAATCTGGCTTCCAGTAGTTTGGCTAGCTCCTCTCCCATGGCTTGTCTCTTAGGTTCAGAGAAACGCACAAGAGCCTGCCTAACAGGCTTGAATCCTTTTAGGATGTTTAGGCTGTGCTCGGCCAGCCTGCGTGGGATTCCTGGCATGTCTGAAGGGTGCCAGGCAAAAATGTCCCAATTTTCGCGTAGGAATTCTCGTAGTGCGGCGTCTACATCAGGGTTTAATTGTGCCCCGATGGAGGCCGTTTTTGTAGGGTCCGTTGGATGGACTTGGAATTTGACTATTTTGTCTGCCGGTTTAAAGGAGGTGGACTTGGATCTCTTGTCGAGTATCACGTCGTCCCTGTCCACCGTGGAGCGCAGTCAGTTCCTCGGCCTCTAGGGCTTCGGATAATGCCTCAAGGGCCAATGCGGCTGTCTTGTTTTTGGCGCGGAGTGCTATGTCCGGGTTACTAGCAAGATTGATGATTCCATTGGGTCCGGGCATTTTGAGCTTCATGTACCCATAATGGGGTATAGCTTGAAAAATTGTGAATGCATCTCGCCCTAACAGAGCGTGGTATCCGCTGCTGAATGGGGCCACTTGAAATGTGTCCTCCTCGGACCTGTAATTATCCGGCGTGCCGAACACCACATCCAGTGTGATTTTTCCTGTACAGCATGCTTCTCGACTGGGGATTATTCCTCTAAAGGTTGTGTTGCTTCGCTCAATGCGGCTCCAATCTATTTCCATTTTTCAAAGGGTTTCCTCATAAATGAGGTTCAATCCGCTGCCACCGTCCATGAGTACCTTGGTAAGTCGAAAGCCGTCCACTATCGGACTGAGGACCAATGCGACTGGTGCTCGGGCTGTTCGGAATTTAGGTTCGTCACTGGCATTAAAGGTAATAGTCGTGTCACTCCATGGGTTTATTGTTGCTACCTGGTAGACTTCGATAAGGCTGCGGAGTGTTCATTTCCGCATATTGTTTGATGCGAAAGTCTCGAACACTATTGATACCGTACTGGTATTCCTGCGCTGGTGCTCTGCGGATTCTGGAGTTAGAAGCTCCTCGCCACTTCTAGCCACCTGCCGGAGTATCCAACATGCTCTAAGGCTATGAGTTGGTGTGACGCCCTCTGTACTATGAATTTTATAGGGTCCGTTGAGCCATCCCTCCAGTACGGTTCCATACCCTATAGAGGGTTTTTGTTTTTTGGTGATTAACCCCTGTGCATGGCGATAATGCGCCCTTTTATTTCGGACTGGGGTTGTATTCAGGACCGGATCATCCCAGAATTTTATTTCGGTTTTCCAGACGCTTTCCATCGCACAGTATTTTCGTACCATGGATGCCAAGTCAGCGAAGCGTGTAATATCACGGCGACTTATGGCGTTGAGGATTCCGATGTCCGTGCAATTATTGCAGAAGGATGAAATTGCATCCTCCTCGTGGCAGTCCTCTATCCTGTTCATAACCAGGAGGAATCTGGCCCAATAATGATGTACTGTTTCCGTGGGCTCTTGCCGAATTTGGGATAGATCCCTTATGTTAGGGTGGGCGGGTGGTGTTAAATCCGGAACCTCGCCCGATCTGAGGCTCAGGGGCCAAGGAGTTCCGAATTCGGAAGCTTGGGTTCTTGGATGTTGTCCAATGAATCTGGCCCACTGCCTGACTTTAGGTTCAGGGCTTGAGTGACGTCCTCCCCTCCGCGGGTATCCGGCTTGGAGGGATCGAGAATTCGGACATATTTGGTCCTTAAGATGGGTATAGATTCGCCGCATTGTTCCTCCATCACTGCGACGTGGTGGGTGACCTAGGGAGAGTCAATTTCTCTTGGATTAGGTTTAAGCCCAATCTGACCGTAGTCTGTAGCGACTCCCAGGGCGGTGATGCGATCCAAGAGCTCGTTTAAGGAAGAGAGCTCCATCGGATCTAACTGCTCGGCGAGTTCCGAGTCGACGTGGAGATTGCTTTCGATGACCCGAGAAGTCATCGTCGGTGCGGCGGCCGAACAGGCGGTCATAAGAAAACCGCCTAGCCAGAGAGTTTGGCCGATAGCCAAAGCTCCTTTAGCAACAGTGTCGTCTTTAAAGACGGGATGCGGCATCCTTCCTGATGGCGATGACACAGTGGAACTCTCAATGAAAGCATCAATGTCGGTGACAAAACCGGCGGATCTCGGGTAGGGGGTCCCGAACTGTGCGTCTAGGCGGATGGTAACAGGAGACAAGGGACACGATGTTTTTACCCAGGTTCAGGCCCTCTCGATGGAGGTAAAACCCTACTCCTGCTTGATTAATATTGATGATATGGGTAGTACAAGAGTAGATCTACCACGAGATCAGAGAGGCTAAACCCTAGAAGCTAGCCTATGGTATGATTCTTGTTCATCCTATAGACTAAAACCCTCCGGTTTATATAGACACCGGAGAGGGCTAGGGTTACACAGAGTCGGTTACAATGGGAGGAGATCTACATATCGTATTGCCAAGCTTGCCTTCCACGCCAAGGAAAGTCCCATCCGGACACGGGATGAAGTCTTCAATCTTGTATCTTCATAGTCCGGAAGTCCGGCCAAAGGTCATAGTCCGACCATCCGGACACCCCCTAATCCAGGACTCTCTCATTGACCCTTTCCTTCCTCTTCTTCCTTTCTGCAGTAGCCTGTTTGGGTTCAGATGTCTCTGGCACATGAGTAGAGGCTCTGGCTTTGGACATGGGAGTCCTCTTAGCAGGCACCTTCCTATTAAGTCTGGGCTTTGTGGTCTTTGCTGAGCCATACTCCTTTTTGAGTACTACCTTCTTGGAAGTAGCCTCATCTTCAGCTGCCACATAGTCCTCATCCTCAGAGTCTGAGGTTCTCTTCCTTCTGGCTCTTGTGGTTGCTTTGGAAAAATTGCTAGGAGTGCTTTTGCTGCCATCATCTGAAGTGCAAGAGGGACTAGTGCCCTCACTTATGTGAATCTGCTCTTCTGACTTGTTTTGACTATCACTTTGGTCTGACATGCTGCAAACACTGACTGCTGACCCTATGAATAGTTATATATGAGATAGAATGGGTGAGCATCACAAAATGCAGAGATTTTTGCAAAAGAATGGTTCAAAAACTTAGTTTTAGTTTTCCACAGAAAACATTTCGGATCAATCTATTTTCAAACTCGGTGATACCGAAGCATCTTTTGGAACCTAAACTAGTGATCTCAGTCAGACCGAGTCACAGTTCGGTGGCACCGAGGCTGCTAAGGTTTCACTGAGTTCTAAAATCGGTCACACCGATTAGCAATTCTCGGTCAGACCGAGAGTCACTTGTGCAATGGCGTTAGCCGAATCGGTGGGACCGAGTTTTTCAACTCGGCGGGTCCGAGATGGTTTCAGCGGAAACCTAACCCTAAATTTTCAAATCGCATCTATTCTAAGGATTGTTTTGATTGGATAGAGGTGTTTCAATCGTGGCAAGAATCATAATGAACACAATGTGCTAGAAATTGGACGGGGATAGCACTGTGATCGAGTCTATACCCTAGTTTGGCGATGAACTCGCTACGGCGGCAACGGCGGGGATGAATTCCGTTGACGGCGGAGGAGACCAGCGACTGGAGGCGGCTAGCAACGAAGTCGATGATCTGAAGACCTAGGAGGCAGAGCGGACTATGCGCGGGCAAAGTGGTTTGGAGAAAGTTTTCCAAATTTTTGCCCGTGTGTATATATAGCCCGACCCTGTTGGTGTGACCGAGTGGAACAACTCGGTGGCACCGAGATGCATAACTATTGACAGTTACTACAACTCGGTGAGACCAAAAGGTTCAAATCGGTTGCACCGAGATTGAAAACCTAGATCGACTTAGTGATCTCGGTATGAACGAAATGGAAGAATCGGTCAGACCGAAACACACACAGAAGTTTTGGAAGTTTAAGTCCATGACGAATCGGGGACTCCGAGTGCTCCTCACACAGAGTGGTTCGAATCTGACTTGATCAAATTTTGTGATGTAGTATGAATAGAGTTTGAGACAAGAACAACATAGATAGCTAGAGAAGGTTCTTAGGCATTCTTGTTCATCCACTTGGCAAAAGAAAAAGAAGCCAATCAATCAAAGCAACAAGTGGATGTCCTCGAATGAGTAAAATATGCAACCAACATGCTCACACAATAAAATGGCAAATGATATATGTGGCAAAGCATGCAAAATCAATTCTAGCATCTATCAAACAATTGGCGATGACTAGGTCATCTATATATGAGTATATTGACTTAGGAGTCAAATGAGAACATTTGATCATAGGTCATACTCATCGTTTAAGCTGAAGTGGGGTTACCACTTTTACATAATGCATTGATGTGTTCACACCATTAGAGTTGCTTTGACTCAATTCTTAGATTTAAGCTCCCCCTAGATGTGAGATCCCCCCTTAGAGGGATGAACTAACCTTGGGTTTTGTCGATGATGACTTCATGTAGGTGTTGAAGAAGTGGATGCTCAATGTTGATGTAGATCATTTGGAGCAATCCTTTGGAGTGAGTTGCACTTTCAATACCTACACGGGTTAGTCCCACAAGGAACAAACAAGTATATCCATAGACATAGAGTGATGTTCACACAAGATGATGTCCATGAAATCATTAGGTTACCTTGTCCCTTGCCTTACCAACATGAGGGTTTGTGACTCCTCGAACTAGTGCAAGATGTGGAAGTTGATTGCACTTGTCCTTGCCATAATGATATGAGTGAAGAATGTTGGCGGATTCACCCTCAAGAACTCTCTAGTTCTTCTTCTTCGGGATCCCCATCATCTTGATGGAAATCCTTGGAGTTGTAGTTGTGCTTGATGAAGTAGAACTTGACGTAGTCTTGGGAACCCACTTGACCAAGGCCTTAGGAGATTCTTCAAATGCATCTATCTCCTCTTGAAGCTTGTCCTTGCCTTTGTTCTTGTGGTCTTGTGGTGGAAGATCGTCTTGAGCTTGTGTTCCCTTGAAGAAAGTAGGATCCTACTTCTCTTGTTGAGGAACAAACTTCGTCTTGGGATATTGATCTTCTTCCCACTCAACTCCATTGGCATTGAACTTTCATTCAAAACCAACACCTTGATTCTTCCGGTGCCTTCCTTGCTTACGTACAATTTCCTCGAATTGCTTACTCCCGGCAAGGCTCTTGTATACACCTTTCTCTATAATTCCCTTCAACAAGCTATTTTCTTGCTCAAGTGTAACTTGGCTAAGAGAATCATTAGTGGAATCAAGAGAACTACTAGAGGCAACAATATTGGATTTAGCATGATTATTGTTACTACTAGAGGAAGAATCCTTTTTGTTCTTGTTATTAGACTTGACTTGAGGCATGTAAGTAGATAAGAGTAAACGCTTGGCAATGTAAGAAGAACTTTTCTTACGGAGATCATCATTGATTGCCTTTAAGAACTCATGCTCTTGCTCAAGATTGAGCTTTTCAAAGCGTAACTTTTCATGACTCCTTAAAAGTTCTCGATGATCCCCTAAGATAGTTTCATGAGATAACTTAAGAGTGTTTAGTTCTTTAGTTAGAAGCTCAATCTTCTCCTTGTCATCGTCATTCGTTTTATCTTGTTTAGCATGATTAATTAATGTTTCATCATAGTATTCATCACTAGAGTTGTCAACAAGTAAATCATCATCACCTAACAAGTCATCTTCATCCTATTGAAATCAACATACTCGGGGTGAGTTACCTTAGGGCCTTTAGCCATGAAGCATCTTCCAATTCCTTCATTTGGTGAATCAAATATGTCGTAGGAGTTGGTCGACACAAGTGCTAGACCGGAAACTCCTTCATCTTGAGTATGTTCGGAGTCGGAGTGATAGCTTCTCTCGGAGTGATGTTCAGAGTCTGAACCGGATACCCATTCACCAGCATGAACTTGATGTCTTCGTTTTGTGTAGATATTTGATGACTTGTCCTTCCTTTCAGAATCCTTGCTTCTCCGGGATGTTCTTTGTTCACTCATTGGGAGAATCTTCTCTTCTTTCTCTCTCTTGGCGGTGATTCTTCTCTTCTACTTCTTCTCTTGGGAGAATCTTCTCTTCTTTTGTAGGGTGTCGTACACTCATTGGAATAGTGTCCGGGTCTCCCACAATTGTAGCAATTGCACTCTCGACTGGAAGATCTTTTTTCATTGTAGGACCTTGACTTGGAGCTTATTTCTTTGCTCCTACTCTTGTAGAATTTGTTGAAGTTCTTCACCATTAAGCTCAATTCTTCATTGAAGGTTTGTTTCTCATTTGATGATGTAGGAGCTTCACATGAGGCTTTGTAACCACCACTTGACTTGTTGTGAAGTTCCTCTTTATCCTTGAGTGACATCTCATGAGCAACAATTCTTCCAGTGACCTCTGTTTGCTTGAGATTCTTGTAGTTGGGCATCATTTGGATCAATGTGCACACGGTATCATATTTTCCATCCAATGCTCTTAGGATCTTCTTGATGATGAATCTGTCGGTCATCTCTTCACTTACTAAGCCAGCAATCTCATTTGTGATAAGAGCAAGCCTAGCGTACATTTCGGCGACACCTTCACCATCCTTCATTTTGAACTTGTCAAGCTGACTTTGGAGCACATCCAACTTGGATTCTTTGACGGAGTCGGTACCTTCATGCATATAAATCAAAGTATCCCAAATTTCCTTTGCATTCTCAGGACGGCTGATTTTGTTGAATTCTTCGGGGCACAATCCGTTGAAGAGGATATCACATGCTTGAGCGTTGTACTGCACCATCTTCAATTCATCCGCACTAGCTTCACGGTTCGGTTCTCTCCCATCAAAGAATTCACCTTGCAAGCCAATACACACAATAGCCCAAATGGCGGGGTTATGACCGAGAATATGCATTTTCATCTTATGCTTCCAACTAGCAAAATTAGTACCATCAAAGTAAGGACCTCTACGGTGATAATTTCCCTCGCTAGACGCCATACTCTCCAAGGTTGTGAAACCAAGGCTATGACCACCAAAATCTATGGAAATCAAAGCAAATGGAGACCAACGCTCTGATACAACTTGTAGGACCTTGAAGTATGTCTAGAGGGGGGTTGATTAGACTACTTGACCAATAAAAACTTAACCTTTTCCCGATTTTAGTCTTTGGCAGATTTTAACTATTTTAGCACAAGTCAAGCAATCTTCACACAATTCAAGCAAGCATGCAAAGAGTGTATGAGCAGCGGAAAGTAAAGCATGCAACTTGCAAGAATGTAAAGGGAAGGGTTTAGAGAATTCAAACGCAATTGGAGACACTGATGTTTTTGTCGTGGTTCCGATAGGTGGTGCTATCGTACATCCATGTTGATGGAGACTTCAACCCACGAAGGGTAACGGCTGCGCGAGTCCACGGAGGGCTCCACCCAAGAAGGGTCCACGAATAAGCAACCTTGTCTATCCCACCATGGCCGTCGCCCACGAAGGACTTGCCTCACTAGCGGTAGATCTTCACGAAGTAGGCGATCTCCTTGCCCTTACAAACTCCTTGGTTCAACTCCACAATCTTGTCGGAGGCTCCCAAGTGACACCTAGCCAATCTAGGAGACACCACTCTCCAAGAAGTAACAAATGGTGCGTTGATGATGAACTCCTTGCTCTTGTGCTTCAAGTGATAGTCTCCCCAACACTCAACTCTCTCTCATAGGATTTGGATCTAGTGGAAAGAAGATTTGAGTGGAAAGCAACTTGGGAAGGCTAGAGATCAAGATTCATATGGTAGGAATGGAATATCTTGGCCTCAACACATGAGTAGGTAGTTCCCTCTCAGAAATGGTAAGTTGGAAGTGCAGGTTTGTTCTGATAGCTCTCTCCACGAATGAAGAGGAGGTGGAGGGGTATATATAGCCTCCACACAAAATCTAACCGTTACACACGATTTACCAATCTCGGTGGGACCGAATCAACAAACTCGGTCTGACCGATTCAGTAAACCTAGTGACCCTTAGTGATTTCGGTGGGACCGACATGCAACTCGGTAGGACCGATATGGTTAGGGTTAGGGCATAACGTAATCTCGGTGAGACCGATTACACAAACTCGGTGAGACCGATTTTGGTAATTAGCTAACCAGAGAGTTGGTCAGGTAAACTCGGTGGGACCGATTCGCTCTTTTCGGTGAGACCAAAATGTTACGAAAGGGAAATAGAGAGTTTACATTGCAATCTCGGTGGGACCGATCGCTCACTTCGGTTAGACCGAAACATTACGAAGGGAAACAAAGAGATTACAATCCCATCTCGGTGACACCGAGATCCCTATCGGTGAGACCGATTTGCCTAGGGTTTGTGGAAGTGGCTATGACATCTGAACTCGGTGGCGCCGGATAGAAAGAATCGGTGGGGCTGAGTTTGACTTTAGGTTTAGGTCATATGTGGATATGAGAAAGTAGTTGAGGGTTTTTGGAGCATATCACTAAGCATTTGAAGCAAGAAACTCATCAAGCAACACCTCATCCCTCCTTGATAGTATTGGCTTTTCCTATAGACTCAATGTGATCTTGGATCACTAAAATGTAAAATGTAGAGTCTTGAGCTTTTGAGCTTGAGCCAATCCTTTTATCCTTAATATTTTGAGGGATCCACTTTCATCATCCATGCCATGCCATTCATTGAGCTTTCCTGAAATATTTGTCTTGGAATAGTATTAGCTCAATGAGCTATATGTTGTTATGAATTACCAAAACCACCTAGGGATAGTTGCACTTTCAGTAAGTACACAAGAGTAAACGCTTGGCAATGTAAGAAGAACTTTTCTTATGAAGATCATGATTGATTGCCTTTAAGAACCTATGCTCTTGCTCAAGATTGAGCTTTTTCAAAGCGTAGTTTCTCATGAGTTTTTAAAAGCTCTCAATGATCTTCTAAGGTGTCACATCCCTAGTCTGGTATGACTTAGACTAGCTAGCCATTTGTGCATCATATTTAATTTCATTTAAATTTGAAATGAGGATTGGTGGAAACCCTCAGAATCATTTTTGAAAATGACCCAAATAAAAATTTCTCCAAAAGGGTCCAAGAAAATGCTCATGATGCCCTCTAAAAATATTGGACAGAGATAAAAATCAAAACAATATTTTTAGGAGCTCATGGATATTTATTTTGGCCATTTGGATCAATTCGATAAATATTTGCATTGGAAATATATTTCTATATATATGAAATATGGTCCAAAAATTATGCCAATTATAAAAGAGCTCTGGAATAATATATCTAGCTCCTGCAAAAAATTGGCATAAGGAAATGAAATGATTTAATATATTTATTAAATCAAAACAAATGTCAGAAAAATTAGAAAACAAAAATAAAAGAAGGAGGGGCTTACCTGGGCCTCCCCTCCCCTGCGCAGCCCAGCAGCAGCAGGCCGGCCCAGCCAGGAGGCGGCCCAGCCCGCCTGGCCCCCCCTCCTCTGTCGTCTTCCCCCCCCGACAGGGGAACGGCGTGTGCCCGACGCTCGCCGGCACGCGCGCGCGCCACCTCCCCCCCTGCTGGCCACCTCCTGCTTCCTTCTCTCGCCCTCGATGCCCCGGACGAAGCCACGCAGCTGCCCCGCACCGCTCTCACTCTCCCTCGCCCTCCTCCCCTCCTCTGGCTCCCCCTCACTTCCACCGAACGCGGCC